>NW_017536407.1:1002761-1003091 GCF_001853355.1 Bactrocera latifrons | reverse complement strand
AAAAAAACATACAATAAATACAACTCACGCTTAACAATAAAAATCGTTGAAGAAAAGTGAGAGTGTTTGCCGAGTGTGTTGTAGTCAGTTACCTTGAGCGCCTTCGGCTTTTGTTTGCATTTTTCATTCACAGAAGCGGTCGGTCAAGTGACCGTGTGTGCATTTTATACGCATTTCGATACATAAACACATATGTACAATATGTACATGAACACGAATGTATTTATACATAGTCGATGAGTAAACAGACATCTTGGAAAAACTGAAATTAAACGTTTCAAATACATTATAAAGCAAATTAATTTATTATTAATTCTATTAACTAAAAAA
>NW_017536407.1:994730-1000044 GCF_001853355.1 Bactrocera latifrons | reverse complement strand
TTAATCATTGGATTTCCAAAGAGTAAAYGAAATGCAACCCTGTGTCTGGAGTAACTATAATAACGAGAATATAAAAWTTTATTCATGAAAATAAAAGTAAAGATAAACAGTGAAAAATCTAAATGCGCCGAAATAATATCATAAAATAAAAACCAGCTCGAACTCGGCGGTCAAAACTACACACTTACATAATAAATAAATTTTATATGTTAAGTTGAACAGCGTAAATGTATAGCAACAGTATTTAAATGAAGAAAATTGACATATATACTACTGTGGGCAAAAAATAGTAAGCCCTTTTGCGCATAGTAGTACAAAATAACATTCAAAAATATATTCGAAATCAAAGACACCTTCATTTTCAACGTCACCGCCATTTAACTGCACTTGCCACACGAACTGCAAACAAGTTTCTCGGCGTAAAATGATAACTGCACAGTGAACGGATATGTTTCTGCTGCCATTTAATTGCATTAAGTAAAAAGTATTTATTTCAGAGTCCAACGCCGTTTTTTTGCAGTCACCGCAAAGCAAACAAAAAACCGCACGCGCAGCTTGCAACATTACACGCCGATTGCTTGTTGAACGCTGCAAGTGGACGCCGCCCCAACCACAGTGAAAAAGTGCCAACTACAACGACCGCAACAACAACAACGCTGAAAACTGCCATAAATGCCGCTGCAGTTAACCAACAACACAGAAATTCGACCCGCAGACCCAGATGAATGCCCCACTGAAAATGTTGTTGCACGCCAAAGGCATCACTATTTCGGCTGCTTTTAGTATATGGCTGCTGTGCTGTTGTTGTAAGTATAGCAAGTATTGCAACATGCAATTTAGCAATATTTTTTATTATTTTATAAATTTATATGTGTTTGTGTTTGTGTGTATGTAGTGGAGTACGTGTTTAGCGTGTTTAGCGAACGCGTGCTCATGCATTCCTTTGCTCTCCGCGACTCTCCAAAAACTACTTTGATGTGTTCAAAGCTGCTCTTTCAACTCTAGCTTTTTGTTGTAAGTTATCAAAATTTTTTTTAAATATCTCTCGYTGTAGTTCGTTGTGGAGCAAATAGAAAACCGGTTTTGCACCTATTGCGTTTGYGTTTCTGTCTTTTTCCACTTCGGACTTGTTGTTAGTCTTTGGCGATTTAAATTTTTTTTTCATGTTTTTTTATGACTCTTAGACTTTTGGCCGTTCAAAGTGCTGTGTCGTCATTGTGTCAAGGTCGTTTAGTTTACTTGATTRTTCCAGCTTGTTTTTTACTATTTGACGCTACTTATCTACTAACTAAGTGAGCGGCTCTAATGCTCTTCGTCTGTGGTGGTGCCGCACGAGCAGTTGAGCTGTGATTCCTCACGCTTGAGTTTATTAGCATAATTGGATTGTTTCGGCTGCGAAGTCATTAAACTCAGCATCTTCGATGTGCATTTGTTTTTTTTTTTTTTGGTTTGTTTTCAGCTTTGTTGGCTTGTATGAAATTGGCGGGTTCATTTTTGAATCATATAAACTCTGTAGAGATTTAGTCATGTTTCCGGATATTCTGAGATGACTTTAATTATAGATGTTCGCTACTACTGCATGCCAAAAGGATGCACCTCTTTCGAGATCACGCTCTATTAACTGGTTATTATYTAACTTTACTGAACTTCCGGAACGGTACGCCTACGTACTAAACCCTTAACTCTRGCTACKTTAGGACAAAGCCGGGCAAGAATGCCGCTTCACAAACTCCTTGCGGGATTATTCAGCTGCTCTTAAGATTCTYCGCTGCCGTTCTCTTATTCTCAGTTCTTGGATAGCTATTACGGCCCAATCTTTCATTTTTAYAACGTTGTCGGGTGTCATCCTTTGGTTTATTATTCGTTCGATGGTCTTCTCTCTACTATATATCTTGAACGGGATGTGGAGGAGTTTGGTTCCCACACTATATTGGAGCTGCTSCGCAATGATAAAACAGTGGGTACTGAAAAGCATTGGCAACAGCTCCTAGTCATGCGCCATGCCAATTTGCTAATGAGTGGTTACAACCTTAAAAGGTTTAAATATGTAATCAAACACCCAAGGAMAAAACTCTGACTACTTGTCGCCTTCTACRCTGGTCATTGWAARCTTAAGAAGTACTTATTCAACATGGGCCTAGCTTCTTGTGCAATTGCCATTTCTGCGTCTTGAAGACCACTTGCTAATCGACTGCATAGTAGTCTGCATGCGCTGGATAAAGGCGCTTGGATCCATGTTACCAAATACGGATTACATCGCCTCAATGGCACCGAGCACTATATGGAATTTATCAATTTGTTGGGGCTAGTTGAGACGTTGTGACTAAGGAGAGGGCACAATAGACCCTAGGTCGCGGTGCAATCCTCAATTACTTAACTAATGTAATCTAATCGTAGCCTTTAGATCTTTCAGCCATTTTCATCCTCCTTGTAACCCTAATTATAGTATAGTACAGCGCATTGCAGTAGCAAGGGCTTTCTATAAGTTCCAAACGAACCTTGATTTTTTATCTTTGATCTTTTGGCTTTAGTCAATTTCATTTCAAGTTAAWTTTTAACGTTATGTCAATACCAGACTTGTTTCATCAAGAGGCGTTGATAAGATAACATTTTTGTTGCTTGTTACTTACCTTGGTTGGTTTCAACACGAAGTAATGTATTTTTCGTTCGTTAAATAAGGAAACGATTTAAGACATCCGTCAATGGCTTATCTTACGAAAAGCAAATCCATAAAAATTCCAGCAACCCACAGGTAGGTGGGTCAAAAGCCAACAATTGAAGATAAAGCTCGAATACCACAGACTCTGACAAGAAAAAAGTAACGAATAGGTACATGAAAAAGTAAAACAGCTGAAAGACAAATGAAATGCGGTTAACACAATGGAAACAAGGCGCACATGCGCATTAACTCACCACCTGTGGCTASCTGTGGCTAAGTGCTTGGTTTTAAATTCACGATTATGGTCCACGTCAAAAACCAAACCAAGCCCAGTTTTAAGCATTACATAACGTTTCGGCGTATGACACTTTTTTGTTGCTTTTGTGTTTGAAGCTGCGTGTGAGGCGTAACTGAGGAATTACAAAAATTTCAACGGAATGTYGGCGTGGCCATCAACGGCATATTTGTGGGTCTTTTGTTGTTTTTAGATGTCACAATGCATGATTTAGACTCTCTTAATGAATTAGTAGGCAATTTGCTTAATAATTTTTGCATGAATATTGAAAATGATGAAGTGAGACATCCGTAGAAAAATAGATTAAAACTTATAATCGTAGAGCTCTTAACCTTTTTAACCTTTGAGATTTTTTTTTAAACATTTTTAAGATTTTTTAAACTTTTTCGAGCTTTTTTAAGCTTAAAGCTCTTTTCCTAAAACGTTGATTTTTTAAACCTTGCACTTTTTAAAGCTTTTTAAGCTTYAAGYTCTTTTYCTAAAACGTTGAAATGCGTAGAAAAATAGTTTTAAGCGCTTAAGCGTCAAGCTGCTAGCTGTTTTAACCGTTGAGCTTTTTTAAACTTTYTTAAGCTTTAAGCTCTTTTCCTAAAACTTTGATTTTTTAACAGTTGAKCTTTCTTAACCTTTTTTAAGCATTAAACTCTATTCCTAAAATGTTRATTTTAGCGGTATTTTTAGTATAATTATAATAATCTCCTCTTCATTGCAGTACCAAGCGCGGAAMCACTCGTTGTGCCACAGGAGCTACCCTCCATACTATCACTTATCTACTCCAATATTCCACCCATAAAAAAAGGTACGTAAACTTTAAACGATTGAATATTATTATTATTATGAAACCTTCCCACTAATGCCATTTACTCGCCGCTTAGGTACCGATTCTAGACTCGGCTTCGGCTTTCGGCTTGGCAATCATGCTGACTTCCAAGTTCTACTCGAACTGGGACCACAGAAGAACACACGTCCAATCGGTGAAGATGCCGATTCRGAGAACTCATTCAATAAGCGTCAAGTGAGCAAGGCACATCGCGCACATMTGCTGCGCAAACAAGCGCAGGAAGCTTTTAGACAAMTCGCCAGCAGCACAACGAGCWCAACAACAACAGAACGCACAGCCAATAGCTGGCTTGAGAGTTGGTCGAATGCCATGCATACAACAAACAATAACGCTGCCAGCACTGTCGGCATAGCAGCCAACAAAAAGAAATCAGCACCGAAACTCGCACAAAACAYGACGGGAAAGAAGCAACAGCAGTTGGAGAATTTCACGCAGCCGGMAGTYAACACGGCGGAGCAGTCAATGATGCAACTGCAAATGCTTTACCGTATGGCCACCACCAGCAGCACAACAACAACATCACCAAAAGATATCCAGCCAAGTACCGAGACGCCGATTATGGTTGTTACGCCGGAACCACAGTTACAGCGATTACGTCCAACCTTTGTACCATACAAAGGTGAGTCTTTGAACTTAGGCGGACCAGAGGGTTTCACGCCACGCCCACTTGAGGAATTGGCGCTGCAGACAATCGCAGAGCAGCCGAGTGAGCGCAAATCGAAAAGCGAAATAACCAAGGAGTTGATGGATGTSAGCCTCGAGCAGGGCGAGTAGCGTACCATTTATTCGAAATGAAGTAAAACTTTTGTAAATAAATTTTATGTAAAAAAATCGATTGTATATAAAAAAAAATTGTAATTTAGGAAGTTAGAGAAAAGTAAACTTTTGGAAAAAAACTAGTAGAAATAATTTGCCATTGTTGTTTGTGTTGCTAAGCAGTAGAGTTTTGTCTACTGGGTTGCTGCGAAACACCAAGTGGTAGCCGACTCCCTTTTGGTTTAGTTTTGGTAACCGAAAAGATAAATATACTTTTGGATATCACTTCTAAAACCTATCGAAATCATTGAGACAACCATTCAACTACCTAGTAATATACTTAGGAATAATATCTTTGCGCCTTAAAGTATGCTGTAATTTTACTTCAGTAAATTAAAAAAAAAAGCACACATACTACACCCTGCAAGCAAAGAATCCGTTAAATAGTAGGTTAACTACCGATTAGCGCTACCACAGATTTTTTATTGTTTAACGCCAAATTGACATAACTACCCGAAACTCTTATGTATGAGTGTTCGCCTGTCTCTTTCTCAACACMAAATAGGCAAAACTACCCGAAACTTTTGTGTATTATTGTTCGTTTTGACCTTCCTCAAGTATGTGCTAGTTCGAAATACTTTTAATATGTTGTAGCTGTCTCTTATACACATCTAGATGTGTATAAGAGACAGGCACTATATGGAATTTATCAATTTGATGGGGCTAGTTGAGACGTTGTGACTAAGGAGAGGGCACAATAGAC
>NW_017536407.1:990836-994540 GCF_001853355.1 Bactrocera latifrons | reverse complement strand
TGAATGCTCAGCTCTGTTCACGCTCCACTGTTAAGATTTCTCCTTCTTAGCTAGCTGTGGTGAAATGCACTCATCGCATTTTGTTAGCTTTTGACAGTTTACACGCCTGTCCATTGGTGGACCTTCTCTATAAATATACGTTCTCTGCTGCCAATATATGCCTTAACAGGAATCAACTTGAATAATTTTTGACTTTTTGTTTTGACACGGCATTCGTGGCTGATTGGAAAAGAAGTTGACCGCCGTTTGGCAATGCGCCGCTACTCGTCGTGCGCTTTCGTGCAGTAATTTTTTAACCGTCGTTCTGAGTGGATGTTAATTAGTGCGTGTGTGTCTCGTGTTCGTGAATTRGAATCCTAGCATTTTCTTCAACATTGCACCTCAACCACCTGCACAAATTCAGAACAAATGCAAAGAAAGTGTAAAATGTGACATAAAGGTGCAAATATAAATTGCAAAAAGCAACAAATTAGTGATAAAAATTGAATTTGAAACAAGTGCTAGAAGGTGAAAGAATTTTCAGTGGTACGCTGCTGCTGCTGCAAAAAAAAGTTGCAAAGAAAATAGGTAGAAGAGCAGCAGCAAAAGCAAAAGCAATTCGCAGACAAGCAAAAGCAGCAGCCGAAACGTGCGCAACAAACGGGAAAAACGAGGTAAAAAGGAAGGTGTATTTTGTGCGCCCTTTATGAGTGCGTCGTGTGTGCGTGTGCAGTGTTTTGTGTAAAAGAATGTAAAACGTTTACAACGACGAAACAACGCACAAAGTGTAAACGTGGAAAAAAGTGTTTGCGAAGCGCGTATATTGGAAATGTGTGAAACTGAAGCTGCGCTGTCGTGCTGACTGCCAACGTTGTAGGTAGCAGCACAGTCGCTGCTTTAAATACACGACTGCTTTGTGTGTTTTTGCAAACAATGTCTAGCTGCGCTGCGTCGCGGTCGCAAAAGCCAATTTGAAGTGGTGGAAAAAATCCGTTTATCACAAAAATTTAAAGAATTGTCTATTTGTTACATATTTTATGCTTAGAAAATAATTGTTGATATCAATAAAATATTTTGCWGTCAATGGGTATATAACGTGTTGAGAAATAACAAAAGTTACAACAAAATTTTTACGAAACCAAGCAGACACAAAGAAATGTTGGTCTAAAAATGATACAAAGCAARATATCGGCATAAAAAATAAAATATGAAAAAGTGAGTGCAGTGCTGTAAATGAAGTGCTTATCTGCTTTACATAAATAGAAAAATAAAKACATGGACGCTTTAGATAAGATTGCTAGTTAAATAAAAATAGTGAAAATTAAATTTTTGAAACGCTCGCTAAAGCAAGGCAATTTTAAAGCATAAAAATAAAAAGAGTTGTAGAGCAGAGATAAAGCTAAATATTTGATAAAGTAAAACAAAAAGTGCATAAAAAGTGGGTGTTTTTACATTTTGATTCCGACAACTTGATATTTACAAAAGTGACAACAAAGSAACGCAAGCAAGTAAAAAAGCAAAAATAAGCAGCGCAGTCCAAAYGTGTGTGCAACAAAAACCAATCGTCGTAACTAAAAGGTAAGTGAAATGTCAACGCCTGCGGSMAGAAATAATTAAAATCTAAAGCAAAGTCCTTTATATGCCAGTAGTGTTTATCAAAAAAATGTCATTGCCGCAGGCAGCTTTGATATACAAACATACAAACATTCATATGTATGTACATAAATAGTAACCTTGTAATTAACCCTTTGTAGTCTGCAATGCCAAAGTATACAAGGCTGCCACGCACTGGATTGCAAGCGCCAACTTACTTATATACATATATATGTACATATTTACATTTGTATATGTAAGCAAGGCAAATGCAGCCTGCCTGCTTCGGAATGTATTTGCTTCACTTAAAGCAAAATTCCKAGGCACTGAAATTGTATGCAAAATTTGTTCACTGGTTGCATACAGCAATAGCACAGCCATAGATACTTACCCCCAAAACAGGCGCTGCGCATTCTAACCCCCTCTCTATAGGCTGCGCTGCGCACATTTTATCAATGAAGTGTACAAGGTATACAGAAAACCAACTAACAAGCTTGGCAGCCAGCAGCCTGTCTGCAGCCGTTGTCATGACAACAATGCGTCAACGGCAGCTGCTGCCTCSCGAAATGCCGCAGTCGCCGGGATACGCAACTGTCACTTTTGAATTTGAATTCCTATGCTGCGAGCGCATAATATTCAGCTGTATGTATGTATGTATGTGTATCGGTTTGTTTTCATCCGCGCTTTTGTGGTGGCTTGTGGTTGATTGGCGTCGCTGTTCTAATTTTGTTTTGCTTATGCTTTCCTTCCGCTATTCCTGCTGTCACTGGGCTTTGTGTATACACACTGGCTCTAGGTTTGGCAGCATCAACATCATACATTCTACAACACAAATGTGTGTTTGGTTATATTTTCTGCCTCTTGTGGGTTGTCAAACACAAGTATCCATTTTTCATTCACACATATGTACATACATAAGTATGAGCTCCCCCGCTGCTGCGTACACGCTTTGAAGGACGAAAGCCCCATTAATGCTGCGCCGTGGACGACCCACTGAGTTGTCGGAGTAGCGCTTTCAGATTTATGCATTTCAAGCGTTGATTTTTATGGTTCCCTCTTTGCTAAGTAATCGATGATGGTAMGAAGGGCGAGCACTTTTAAGACATTCTCGCTTAAATATCATCATATGACAAATGCAAAGTCATTTTATGCTGTCGAAATGGATATTTTTTCAATGTAAGTATGAATGTGCATACCTGCTTATAAATATATATGTATGTATGTATGTATGTTTGTACATATGTACATATGTACATATATATGTATAGTTAAACAGACTTGCTTCTTCGTGAAGCTTCGATGCTCACATAACACAAGTAATACAAATTCTCCGTGATACTAAAATAAGCAACATTTATCCATCGTTTAAATTTGGTGGATTAGGCTAAGTTAGCTTAATACTTCTTCTGTTTATAAACAATCTAACAGTTATTCAGMCTGTTTATAGTCCTTCAGAGGTCCTTTAGTAGAAATGGGGGCAAACGATTTTATTACCTTATTTTTATGATGAAAAGTCCCTAAATTTTGARATATTGTTCTAAAATTTTACAGACGATMTTTTCTCACCAAGAAGCTGATATCGGATTACCATAATATATACATATGTAGCTGTGTTAAAATCTGACCGGTAAAAATCAAGTTCTTGTATGGAAATGTTTTTTATTTGTCAAATTATCTTCACCAAATTTTCCACAAATTCAAGTACTTCAGATGGGACGATTATAACATATAGCTGACAAACAAACAGGCCGACTAATTTATGAGTTGTCTTCACGAGCTCCAACAGTAGGGTCTCGGCTCTTGTTTTGCGGACCCCTTTGATCTTAACCTCAGCTTCTTTAAGTTTTACCTTGTTACAGATATTTTTAAGGACCATGGCGTAGTAATTCCCTTCTGTTGGTTTTATGATCGCGGCCTCTAATTGGTTGATTGCTTATGAGGTTATTGATTCGGGGATCGTAATGCTTCTATTTAGATGTCCCCGTCTTTTCTCATTTTCTGCGATAATCCCGTTACTACGTATTTTTCGGGTGACTCCCCTTCTTCGCTCGAGGCGAAGTTGACGTTATTCTCGTTTTTATATATATTTGTATTCTTTTTATATAATTTTTTAGAACATTTCTCGTTAAAAT
>NW_017536407.1:984072-990726 GCF_001853355.1 Bactrocera latifrons | reverse complement strand
TTTTTTAATATTTTTTAATTTCTTTCATTAATATTTTTTTACAAATTATCTATATCTTAGATGTACATATGTCTAAATTTCATAATTCAGCTTTGTAATTATTCCATTATTACTTTCGGTGCTAATTCGTATAGTCATACGACTACGGCTTGCTTTCAAAATGAGATTCTGCTGTTTTTTTTTTTTACCTCAGAACTCCAGCAATAAAGCAATAAAAAAGATGATTCACTGATCTTTAAATTAATTTTACTCCATTGTCTGTCACTTCGTTATTTCCCGACGTCATCATGTGCATACACTCATCTACACCAAATGTATGTATGTATTAGTTCGTTATTATTGCTGACGAGAAAAAACAGAAAAAACAATTAAAATTTTAAAGCAGAAATCAAGTACAAATTCAGGACAGGTAAACAGCAGAATCGCGTGATATATGTATGTATGTATGTATTCTGTATGTAGCTTTGTGTGCACAGCATTTATATGTACATATACATATTTGTGCATACATGGGTGTGTATGTTTATTTGTTTGTAGTTCTCATCTTACTTTCTTCCACCTCGGCTACGCTTCAGCACAATACCTAATACCTTTATGTTCTTCAGCGTAAATTCTCATGTTCTGCTTTAAACCAAATACACAATAAGAACGAAGTTGTAAACAAAAAAAACGATAAAAAAATAAATAAGGTACACGAATTAGCTTGGAAGAAATAGCAGGTGAATTTGGACAACCTTTGAAAGGTTGGCGTTCTCTTGTACGCTCCCAAACGCTCTCTGAAATATCTGCTCTTTCTTGTTTTTTAAATTTTATTTTATTCCTACTGCTTCTTTAAGCCCTTGGCACTCGTGATGCTCACGGCAAACCCCCCACTGCTGAATGCTCATAAATTTCAACTACCTGTGAACGCCACAATGTGCCTTTTTTTTATACGTGTGTGTGTGTATTTGTGTGCTTGCGTCCAGATTGAATCGCCGCAAAGGGGCAATATCGCCACTCTGACTCAGTGAAGCCAGTGGCTAAGCATAATTACAATTCCACGCTCACGCACACACACCCATTAATTTGTATATGCGCGCGTGTGTGTGTGCTCACTCACATTCTGTTGTGAATCTTCTTGCTTTTATCCGTTTTGGTTATACGGTTTTGTACATTTTCGTTTTCTCCAGACTTCTACGCTGCTCCGTCTTATCCGTTTATCTGTTGGYAGTCGTAGTCACATAAGCGACTACATATTTATTTCTATTTATCTTGCTACATATGTACATCTGCATGCATATCKCGGCATTTACCCACAGCAAAGCTTCAAAATCTGTGTGTGCATGTGTGTTTTGCTGCTGCCGGCAAAATTATTTATTTTTTTCCTGGCATAGCCAACATTTTTTGTTTTTTTTTCTATTTTAGTTTTCTTTATATATGCTTAGTATTCTTTATTTTGCTCTTTACTTGTTTACGCTCTGCCTCTCTGTCTGTCTCTCGCTGCTTTTATGTTTGACGTTTTCATTGGAATGTGCGTCAGCGGCTAAGCAGCAGCTGACTTTTGCTACTGTCATTGTTGTGTCTCTTATTGTTGTTGTTGCTGTTGTTGTCCAACTGCAGCTGCCGTTGGGTTCTATGTTCAATGTCAACGTTGCACTGGACTCCACGGTTGACTGGCGACTGTCAACAGCTTTCTTCAACAAGCCAAACCGCAGCGTGTCTCTGTGTGTTCACTTTGCAATTTAAATCGCTTTTGCGGTCAATGTTGTTATACCATACAACAACAACTTGTGAGTGAGGCATGTGCATATTTGCTTGCWGTTGTTGTATCTTGTGTTGCTCACGTACATACTTTTAACGCCAATTGGAATTTCTTGCTTTATCTTATCAGATCAAATTTGTTATATTAAATTAGTTGTCTTTTTTTTTTTAGAAAATTATTTTTAATTATGCCTTTAATATAAATTTAAACACCGGACAAGTTTGCCTCGATGTAAAATGTAAAACTTTTTTATTTGAGAAGCAATCGTCTCTCACTTTGGCTTTCATSGTTTTCCAAAACAAGTTTATAATATCCGAACAAATTATTCCGATCGGACGACTATAGCTTATATAACTGCCAATATAAAGTCAACGATCAAGATCAAGTTCTTACGTTAGGTTAAATGGCTGATCAAAGATGACATTTCCAGTGCCGCCCCAAAACTATAGAGATGCTTGCCTTACTGAGGGCAAAGAGATCACCAGAGGGCAAAGAGATCACCAKCCCAGCGCTGACCAAGCTTCCACGAAGCCCAGTCATSTAATAGTAGAACAMAAAAGGATACGWGAGCACCGATCCGCTCCCATTCTGCYGATAGCGKTTTTAGGGTGCCTTCTCTTCTKAGCTCAYCAGATTTACAGTTTCTTGCGATCSCACTGCGACCAAGCACCCATTCCAGTCTTATCACAAAGACAYTYGTTGCTCTTGATAGCAAGGTTAGAGTTTGCTGAGTTCAAGGCTAGTATCACCGCTCTGCTATCTGAGTGGATGGTCACTTTTCTGAAGGAGGCTGCACTCCGGATCTGTAAATCTACAGCTACCTTAATTGCTGCAACCTCGGCCTGGAAGGCACTGCAATAGGCAAGAAGTCTGAAAATGATACGAGATCTCCTGACAATAAACCCCTTCACCAACCTTCCTCCTAAGTTTTGACGCATCCGTCAAGAAGCTCGCTGCTCCTYCCCTCCAACGGTTTCTTCCCATATCAGTATATGGGGGACTCCGTGAGCCAAGTGATCCGGTATGAAGTTGAAGTGAGTTAGGATTTTTGAGTGTTCAGACAAATGTTCTTTTACAAACGCAGACTCTCTGAGTATGATGGCAACTTTCGCAGCAATACAGCAATACAGCCGCCGGCGATGTCCATGGGCAATATGTGCGTTAAGTGCCAATTGCCAAGTTAAGTTGGAGTAGACCTTTGCGCATGTCAGTGACCACCGACAGTCAAGTTCTTGTATGGAAAAATTTTTCATTTGACAAGATATCTTCATGAAATTTGGCATGGTTTATTTTCTAAGCCAAAGGTATAATCTAAGAAAAAATTGTTCAGGTGGGTTCACTATAACATATAGTTGCTAAACAAACTGAACGATCACGGTCAAGTTCTTGTATGGAAAACTTTTTTTATTGCCGAGATATCTTCGCGAAATTCGGCGTATCTTATTGTCGCAGGCAACGCTGCAATCTCCAAGTACTATATTGTCTAGATCGGAACACTATAACATACAGCTGTCATACAAACTCACCTATTCGCGAAATTTGTTCATTAAAGCTTATTTTTGGGGCTAACATATTCGCAAACTACAATATTTTTAAAGAATTTCGTTAAATGAGTTGCATTTAAATTAAATATTGTTTACTCCACACTGTGGTTATTCATCACAAAAAAAAAAAAAAAAAAAAAAAAAAAAAAAAAAAAAAAAAAAAAAAAAAAAAAAAAAAAAAAAAAAAAAAAAAAAAAAAAAAAACACTAAACTAAGCAAACTATAATCGCCAGTCACGTTGACGACCACATGTTCATAAAAAAGGACAGAAAAATGCTTTTCTGCCAGACACACGCGCAGCAGACAGTACGTGCAACAGCACAGTTGACAGGACGGACTATGAGAAGTGACTGCATTCCTGCTTCAAATTCAATGCCCTTTTGCGCTTTTACTAACATGTTTACTATTTATGTTTACGAGCACTTCTTACTTACTAAGTACTGCGTGTGCAGCATAACCGGCAATTGGCCGCAGAACACTTGTACCGCAGTGCCAGTGCCAGAGCCAACAAAGCGCGGGCACTTGCAACATATGCGCATATGCATGAATCCTGCTTTGGACGCAACTGAACTTCACTAACGAACTTCGCGAGTTTTTTCTTGTCTTATTATAACCGCCTGTGTACCCCCCCCTCTAAGCCCTTGTCGGCGCTACAGCGCAACGTCTTACTTGCAACAAAGCAGCGCAAGTGTATCCTTTTGCTTGGCAGCTCTTGTTTGCTTGCTGTGCCACTAAAATGTTGCACCTTTTCACTCTTGCACTTGTCGACTTGGCTTGACTTTTGTTTGTTTGTGTGTGTACACAAATTTGTTGTTGTTGCAACTAACTTGAGAAATATTCATGGAATGTCGTCTTACCAGCAAACTACTTCAGTGATTATTGTTGTCATTGCTGTGGCTCGGTGTTGGTCTTTATCCTCCTTTAGCCCTGCGGCAACATCAGCAGCATCCGCAACAGCGGCAGCAACAACACCAACAACACCAACGTCGCCAATTTGCTGCTTTTCTTGTCGCTACGAGTCAACATCACTTGATCTACTCCACTTCCTTGGCGCACAGACGGTCGTTTTCTTATAAAAATATATAATATTCCTGTCTTCCAATTTCCAAGTCTGCTTTCAAGCGCAAAAACCCGCGTTGTGAATTCCTGATGCTGCGCCGCCCTCCTGCTTTAAGCGCGTTGCACGGCATAGCTGCTGTTGTTGTTGCTGTGTGTTGCAACAATGCTATTGCATGTCAAATATCGGTATACACATATGTTTATAAGCTTGCCACCGTCGCTGTTGGCGAACAAATGTTTGTGCCACACAGCGCCACGGATAGCAACRACCGGCTGCCCGTGATGTGATTCAATGCGTTGTGACGTGCTACGCCGTGTTAGACGCTATRTCTTTCTGTGTGTCGGTCTCAATGTGTGTAGTGCTTTGTTKCATGTGTCGTGGCAMCAATGCAACACTGCAATTATGCATCTCAAGTTTGAAACTCAATAAGACAATAGACGAGGCGTTGCTTTCTAGGATTAGATTACAAGCAACCACAGTTGCATGGTTGCGAATACGCTTGTTGTTGTTGCCGTTGCCGTTACTTATTTATTAGATTTTTGTACTTTGATAGCAATTTGCTGCCAACACACACACTCACACACACAGTCACACTGCCATATTCATGCATAAATTTTGCCACCAGTCCGTAYCTGCTGCCCTAGCGCTGATTAATTGCAGTGGCAGCAAACAACTGAAACTAAAACAAAAACAACATCAACAACAAAATGCATACTCATCAGCTATCAAATCTTTAACGCCTCAGTACCTCTGCGCCTACAGCAAAACCTTGTCCTCCGCCACTTTGCGTTATCCGCTTTAAGAATTACAAAAAAAAAAAAAAAAAAAAATGAAAAAAAAAAAACATTTGTGGGAGCAGTTTTTCCATTTTACCTTTAATGAAATCGCATGAATAGGTTCTCATATCTGTGCCGGCCTCTTGTAATCCACCATCTGTGTTTCTTGTGTACTTATTCATTGCAGGCTGTTATATTTTTACTGATCASTATAATTAAGCTGAAATACATGTGGTAATTTTGCCGTCGACAAACGGTAAGGCGTTTGTGGCATGAATAAGATGTTTTCGCACGAAGTTTATACACCATATTTGTGATTAAATACCTCTTGTGTGCTGTTAAGACTCTAAACTTTAGTGGCAGATATGTGAACATGAATGAAATGACATAAATAGGCAATAATTTGGTTTTATTAGAGCCTAAAAATTATATTTAATTAGATTTTTGGGAGATTTTATGTCTTAATCGCAAGCCTCTTATAAACGTTTGAGACCATTTTGTCAAATTTCGCACCTATTTTTCCAACCCAACCTTTTCGGTTTATTTTTTGAAATAGTTAAAAATTATATTTTTTAGCGACGAATTCACGAAAAACTTGGTTGATCCTTTATATTTTCTGCTTTTTTATAGGAGTTAATAACTCTCTTCTTGAGGTCAGACAGAGACTTTTTTACACTCCTCGTAAAGTCATACATACAAAATGTTTATTAAAAAAAAAAAATCAGTAAAATCTACAAATAATGATATATAAAGAAACGTTTCACTGCTGTTGAAAATTCCTCCATTAATAAAGTATTATTTACTTTTTGTGCATTTTTTCTTTGCAGCTTGTTGGCTCTCCTCTTCTTATTGTTAGTGCTACAAATAATTTTTGCATAACCACTTCTAATTCCAATTGTTCAACTGTTGATTTGGTTCGACCGATTTTCTTAGTTGTTTGTTTTGAATTTTTGTTTTTWATTTTATTACTTTTTTTTGGCTTTTGAAACTATGCCAATTTTAATTTGTATTGTATTTTTGCCAACTTGTTCCTTTTGCGGCAATCTGGCAATCATTTTTTGTTTTGTGTATTTCTGTTGTTGGAATTTCGCACGTATATCTTGTTTTATCTCTATTTTTCATTTCTATTTATTGGTGTTTTGCTGCTGTTTATTTATTTATTTTGTTTTTTTTTGTGGCATTCCGAAGTTTGCCACAGCAGCACACAATCGTGTTTGGAATCTCGGAAAGTGCCAAAAGTCGACTTTACTGTTGTTGTTGCAAGTATGAGGCAGTGAAATGGYACTTCAGTTGCTTGCTTATTTATTGAAAATTATTTATTACCGCATATAAATTCGGAAAAATGGAAAAATTTCTATTGAAATATCTTTCGTTGTGATCTTAAATTAGTAGTTTCTGTAGTATATCTAATTTATGCCTATTTTTTTTATCTTTTTATACCTAATTTATACCTAAATTTTATATTTTAGATAATAACAATTAAAGATGTTGAAAAAGAATTAAAATCAGTATTTGAAAAAAGTTCAAGATGTT
>NW_017536407.1:972233-982545 GCF_001853355.1 Bactrocera latifrons | reverse complement strand
ATTTGTTATTACATTATTGCAATTTTTAAGAATTAATTTTTTCATATAATTTTATTTTTTTTTTTCGCATCTAAACTGCAACTATTATAAAAATTATGAATTTAGTGGAGTGGCTATCTGACATACACAACACAAATGCTCAACCARAAAGCAATGTTTCCTTGCTTCATAAACATTTCCTTTTACTCCGCATTCCATTACGGTCAATTGCGCACTCAAATGGCTGCAGCATTAGTGCACATTTGCCAGAGTATCTACTTACCAACTGTGCTTTTGGACGAGTGTCTAYGCCAAACTTGGCAAAAATGCGAACGGCAATTATCTGCAGTGTTTTCACGACAACAAAAACGAAAACAATAACAATAGCCATTGAGCTTTCATGCACAGTCAAATTACATGCGAAAGCATTTTATTGCAATGATAATTCCGATGTGCAAGCAATGGCATTTGCCGCAGAGGCGGGCATACGGGAGGCACGCCTGTATTTATGTATTTATGTACTTATTTCACTATATATGCAGGTGTGTTTGTATGACAGTTATCAATATGTGCCGCCATGGTCAACAAGCATATTCAAGTGAAATGTATAGAGACATATGCATGTGCATATGYATGTGTGTATTTACTTGYGAATAAGTGTAGGTATGTATGTAAGCACGCACAAACTCGGAAGCGCGCTCATTTTATTGCAGCTGCCTCGGTCGTCGGTCGTGTGCCGCACATTCACTGTTAGTGCCAAAGYCCGYCATCCGGCAGTCGCATTATGGCATACATACATATATACGCAAAAGTATGCTTACATGTACCATTTATGTACATATATACAATACATGTATATAGATTTGTGTGTCTCATGCTTGTCTGAAAGTCCTTTATCGCAGTTAATGTTGTCATTTGTAAATGARAGTAAATTACTTTTGTTGCTTTAGCGCTTTTGAAGTGTGCGCTCAACGATCGTTGCAGATGTATCTATGTATATATACTCCTATATATACATTTTTATGCTGAAGTCTATTTATAAATTTGTTATAATCTGCCAAATTTCCGTCCATAAATTTTTATAGCCTTATTATCATGATGAAAGGTCAATGTACATACATTTGAGGGGCAAACATATGTTTGTACTATGGAATGGGTAAAGAAGATATATCGTGGAGTTTAAATGTTATATAAATTTTCAAAATTTGAATTTTATCTTATTGGCCTTCCTACTCAGTTTCATTCGTAATTAGTAGAACGTCATGTAATCAGACTTGCACTCCTAAGCCACCGCARTATCCTTATCCTTTCTCTCTCTCTATTTCTTCACTCTTGCTCTCTCTTCACTCTTTCTCTTTCTATCTCTCGTCTACATACTTCTCACTCTCTTCTCTTCTTCTTGCCTCTTTCTCTTTCTATATTCCCTCATTACCCTACCATTCCTTTCTGCTGTAGTAAAAGTGCTTTTCATAAGTCAAATGTGCTACGGATCATTCTAAATAATTCTGCCTAAGAGGCTATGGGTGTAAAACCGTCCTCGACCCAGAGATTTTTAAGGCGAAGTGAAAAAATGTGAACTATGTATGAAGATATGTGCTATTGTTGTCYGATCTGGCGATGATCAATAGCATACAAATGATCAGTGGTTAATTAAAATGCAAATAACTTTTATAGTCCCTAAAAAATTAGCCTTAGAAAGCGGTTTCTACCGTTTTTAGACCCATAGTTTTTTTGGTAAAAAATTTTCAGAATGATCCATAGARCATTTCCGGCATACGCCATTTTTCGGTTTTTTGGCTTCCTCCAAATCGACCAGATCTAGTGTTTATGTTTACCAAAAAAAATGTTTCTGAATTTTGTGATCGATTTTTTCATTAAAATTGTTTTTTTTTTCATATTTTCGCAAAGATATTCTCCATTACAACATTTTATTTGATTCCTCAATAATAACAAAAATACTTTCTTATAGCCGTAAGTCCATTTTATGCAAGACACACACCATTTTCCATTCTATCATTGCATGTTACAGCCAAGACTCAATCCATTTTCCTCTCTATGACTGACAGTTTTATAGATTGCTTAGGAACTTGAGTTTATTGGAACTTTATATACATACATTCGATATATATATATAGTGTATATATTCCCAATAGTTAGCATTGAAGTGGTAATAAAAGCACGGAATTGTCAATAAAAACATAATCTCTTAAGGGCTTTTTTTGAAGAGGCATTTTATTTAATAAATAAAAATAGTCTCTTTAACAGAATTTTATGTACTTTAATAATCGGCGATTGATTTTAAAAAAATTTTGATTACCTTGATTCTGTAGCTAATCAGCAACAGAGCCTCCGAAAAGTGTCTTTCTCGCCGACTCTGAAACTTTTGGAGGCGTTTACACTGGGWTAAATAGTTCTTACTCATGTACTCATATCTCCGAAAATATTAGTCGGAACAACTTAAAATTAGTGAAGAATATTCCCAAATACATGTTCATTCAATAAAAAAGTAGGTTTTTTGAATTCCATAAGTGGAATCATCGCTTAAACTAAGTTTATGGAAGGACAATCCCAATCAACCGATCGAAATACTATAGTAATAGTATAATACTATAGTAATACTATAGTAATATAGTGATATGGGTACATATGTATTTTCTAAAATTATTTTGTACCGTTGTGACCTTAAGTCGATTAGGAGACGAGCCTATGCTGAAGCTCCAAGCTAAGCATATTTACCGCTCAATCAATTTTTTAACGTACGCATTCAATTATACTATTTACAAAGATAGTACAGTATTATAATTATCGTATTGTCAGCGCAYTTTTTTCTCTAAATTATATTACTTCTCAACTACGCATGACTAATTAAGAGACCTTAGAARCCAGTAAAAACGCTCTACACCTCGTTAATAATGTTTTCCGATATTATAACACATTTTTCTTTCAACTAACCGACAGGTGTTTAGCCACATATGTATATACACACATACATATGCATATACTTACTTACATGACTTGGACTGCTGATTACGCTGAGCACTTTGCAGGGTCTCTAAATACACGTGCGCCATTGACGACTGACTGATTGACTAAGCTGTGGCCCATATCCACATGCATGTACATATGTACGCCTGTATGCACAGATGACGAATTGCAAATATTCTATATTCGTATATAGTGTGTCTATTTACTTATCTACATACCTATATACATATGTGTTGATCGATTTTTGYCACTTGACTGCTGCTCAGCTAATAGCATTTGCCAGCCTGGCCTGATTGCTTTATTTGCTTATAATTTTTATACCCTGAACAGGGTYATAAGTTTGTAATRCGCAGGAGGAAAGAATATATAAYATAGACATAAATGATCAGCGTGACGAGTTGAGTGTATTTAGSTATGCCCCTCTGAGTATACGTGAACTAAKCCCTCRATTTTTAAGMAATCGATTTGAGATTTTGCACACGTCCGTTTCTSTCTAAGAATTTGCCTCTCTGTGAGAATTGCCGTTATTGKATTACTATGAGATATAGCTGCCATACAAACTGGACGATCATAATCAAGTCTTTGTATGGACACCTTTTTTATTTGACGAGATATCCTCACGAAATTTTGCATGTATTATTGTCCAAGGCAACSCTACAATCTCCCAMCATATTATTCGGATCGTACCACTATAACATATAGCTGCCATACAAACTGAATAATCAAACTCAATACTTTGTATGGAAACCTTTTTTATTTGACAAGATATCTTCACGAAATTCGGCTTGAATTAATATCCAAGACATTGCTACAATCTCCGAAGAAATTGTTGAGATCRGACCACTATAGCATATAGGTGCCATACAAATTRATTAAACAAAATCAAGATAAAAATCTTTTTATACCCTTTTMTGCCTTTAGAAAAGCACATATCAAGGGTGTTATAGTTTCGRYAGCCGAAGTTAATGTTTTTCTAGGTTTTTTTTTACATTTATTTTTGGTTTTGCATACATACACACAAACACATGCTATGTGATAAACCTTATGGCATTTGTAGGATTCAATTCATCACGGAAAAAGCAACAAAATGTTATTTAAATGTATTTTCTACGAATGTTATCGGGCAAACCAGTAGTAGTTTGGAGCAACGTCAGCTGGCCGGCGGGGGTACATTTCTGGCACAATTAAAAGCAAATCACCTTAAAACTTATTTTCAAAGCTTGTAGCAAAGTCAAGTCGTTGCTCTTACACTTGTGTGTGTAAATAAGCAAAGCACTACATAACATAAATGTACAAATAACGAACTTGATCTTGAAACTGTGACTGAATAAAGTCTATACGCAAGCACACACGCTTATCTTTAAACATATGTACGTACAAGCATACACCTATACATGTTTGTATATTTTGTACAAATGTACAAATGTACAAAATTTTTATGCCGGAGTTAAGTAGATAGCGAATTAGGTGTGGAAGTTACTTGGCTATCGCAACAAATTTTGTTAGCTGAAACACGCGCCGCATTATGTTCACATGTATATTCGTATATATGTATGACGTATACGTGTGTGTGTGCGAAATATCAAATATTGCAATTATGTTCAACAAGCTTTGCCAAAAAAAAAAAATCAAGTTTTTGCTATCAACATTTGTTGAGACAAATTCCAAATGTCCTCATTTGAGGTCAGACTATAAGCCATAAAATAGAGATATTTCTAAAAAATAGAAAATACCTGTTTTCTTTTTTTTTTTTATTACATTAAGTTTCACGCTAATACTTTAAATCTATTAATTAATATGTACTTCTAGATTTTTTGTCACGAGTAATATTTGTTAAAATTTTACTCCTATCTCGATAATGGCCCTCGATAGCAGTATGAACCTAGCCTATGAGTTGTAGAAACGCTGGCAAGCCATTAATGTGTAGATTAATATATTGTATATTTTTAAGCAATCGGAAGTGTTTAATAATCTAACAATGGATAAAAGCTCCCAAAGCACTTTCACAGTGAGAGGCTTAGTACAGGGTTGATTCTGGGTTACATGGGCTTCCTCATGCAAATAATGACCTATTTTGAATTTTTTTCATATAAAAAATTAAATATATTTTTTAAGACTTTATGTTAATCGAAAAATACAAGATTTTGTGAAATTTTCAAAGGAAAATATTCCAAAAGCGGCCATTACAACGTCATTTCCGCCAAACCCTTTGAAAAAAGGTGGYTCCGCATTGACAGCAGAGCCTCTTACAGGATCATTCGAAGTAAAAAGAAAAAAAAAAGTGTTTTAGTTCAGGCCACAAGCTAGGAAAAACAAAAAGAAAATAATTATAATTTTGGCAGACGTTTTTACAAAAAAACATACACATTTTGGTTTTTTTTCGACTTTTATATCTAAATAACTATAATTGAACAAAACGAACTCTTCATTCAAGGTCTTATAATTTATATCTCGAAGAGCTGTGCAAAATGTCTTTAAGATCGGTTGATCGATCACAAGAAATCTTGACAATCGACTTTGAAAATACATAGGCGAATTTCCCACTAGCTGAATCATTCGTCATAGACCACAACAGACAGTAATCACTTAATCACTTCGGTTCAGGTCTAGCCTGGTGGTTACGTAGGACCTAACAACCAAGCTCTGAGAGTTCTGGCAAATCACTATCAATGTGTGTTGCCTAGCGTTGTCAATAGTGGCTCCTATTTCCCAAAGCTAGGCGGTTTCGGGCGCTTAATACTTTCGGACGCCTTCAGGGGGTCTAATTGCTGAGCGTATAGGTCSGATTTAAGAGTTTGACCGTAGGGCAGCAACTCATAGTAGATGATTACCTATTACCTTACCTTACCAACAATGCATATGTTTGTTTCTCTTTTTCCTTCATTCCTGACCGTCAATCCTGGCATGGCCAACATTTGTACCGGCTCATCGCGTTTCGCCAACCAACGTGTTCGTTTGACGTTGTCGTAAGCGGCCCACTTTTCATGTTCGCTTCAGAAATTGAACGATGTTGTTACGATTCAGCAGCGGTACACAGATGGATGAATCGATTCGATGAGGTTTCTTTTCGTTAACTCGTGGGGCACCCATACGTCGACCTCCAGCGTCATTTATATGATTCCAAACGGTTTCTTATGCAATATTTAGCTCTTAGGTTATCGAAACAGTGCTTACATGACGGTGGGACTTTCTATAATTTTTTTAATATTTTCGACAATTGTGGTMTTGCTTTAGAGCGTAGTGCATCTTTGTCATCATTATTTAATCCGGGAAGTTATCGTCGAGACCAAAATTACGAGTGATTGGTTGTTACAGTATTATGTAATGACATAAACATTATTCAGCCGTTTGACTCGTCTTTTTCGCATTTATCGAAGAAACACTGTAAAATATAGCGTGTTTTCTTTTTCCTGGTATTCATGTTGTTGTTGTTGCTGTAGCGGCAGAATACAGTCCTGAAATTAATTTGAAGAATGCTGCCGGGTTGACAGTCCTTGGCCGCTTAAAAATCCGGGTCTGTTCCGGTTATGTAAACCCGATAGTTGGGTCGCTTGATCAAACAGGACTGAGTCAATCAACCACAAAACTGTCTGAGAAGTGTTCTTAATACGAAATCGCTRGAATTCTGCTGAGTTGCCGATAAAAATTCCGGGTCCGTTCCGGTTACCTAGACCCGACTGTCGTGGGAACGAAATCTTGCCAGAATTCTGCCGAGTTGARTGTCCTTGACCGCATAAAAAGTGCGGGTCCGCTCCGGTTACGTAAATCCGATTATCGTGGAACCGAAATCTTGTCTTTCCCGATCGCAGGGATATAGAGTCTTAAACCCATTTATAGTTAAAATTAAAGTAAACTACAGCCCCAATAAATATAAAATGTGTTCTACCATAAACTGAGATGAACTCAGGTTATGTTGAATCAACGGAAGATGTTTCTTGAGAAGAAAGCTGCATTTTTATAATTTTAAATTTAAAAGTGAATTATCTTTGTCGCACCATCCAACACATGCATAATTTTATACAAGTAATTATGAGTAATGCTGAAAGTAATCAAACGAGCAAGCTGATAAAAATGTATTAAAAGCGAAAAGCCGAAAGAAAACAATTGATAAAACAGCATGATAAGGTATATTTGCATTTGTTGTTGTRGYTCTACTTAGCGAACGCCTGCTTAAGCCAACAACAGCTTGAACATCACCACCATGCCAGCAACTGGCACCCTCAGCGTCTCGGTTGTAATGCAAACACAGGTGTCTGTATGTATATATCTCTTACATATTTACTTATATATATCTTGGCAATGCCTTATTATCGCATARTTGCATCGCTCTTTCGCGCTGACCGCCACTCGCCACTCGCCACTCGAAAGTCCGCCAGTTGGTGTCTTCATAACTTCATAGGCGTGAATCTACGTAGAAAGAATTACTCACACACATTCGCATATTTCGAAGAGTAAAAGTAAGCAAAAGGAAAATTGAAACGGTAAACAGCAATTAGTGTGCGCCRTGTCTTCTGGTTGCCTTGCTGATTTTACATAGCGCCAACTGCCTTCTTACATCAATATATAATACCTGCATTCATATATAAGTATGTACATATGTACATCAGTGTTTAAGCATGTAAATACCGGTGTTTTTCAGCATTTAGATGCCTTTAAATGTAACTACAGATATTTGTTGTTGCCTTTTTCTTCATTCATTTGTTGCTATGCTTATTAAGTTTACATGCATTGCATTTGCACTTGYGCTAGATAGCTTCTCGTATCTAATTGTTGCTGTGTGTGTGCATGTTTGCATGTATTTATTTAGGTAATGCATGTATTGTATCGCAAACAAATGGAGCAGAATAATAAACTACGGATATGAATGCGGAAAATAATAGAAAAACCAAGCCATAAAGTATGAAACGACCATTTGCCATAGTCCAACACAACATCGATTGTTAGTTGTTGTTGTTGCTACTGTTTACCTGCATACATACAAATGTACAGTGCATTGTTTTATGAAATTCAAGCCTCAATCAAAAGATATCAAAAGAACCATATCTGGAACGGCTGAAACACCATCCTTATTCCCATTGTGCTTCCGAGTGGTAACTAAATTACGCCTTATCCATCAACTCACTAGATTTAGTAAAAAAAAAAAAAAACGGATTCTTTTCTACCTCAGCTGCTCGCTCAATGTCTCTTAAGTTGAGGTATTGGGAGTCATGTAGTACGTCCCGCATAATCCGGCTGAAAGCTGGGGATAGATAATGTTCCAGCGTCTCGTTATCCCTGAGCATGCTCTGCATTTCGCCCGCCGAATCCAGTTTTCCCATTTTCTGAAAGTGGAATCTTAAGCATAGGTGTCCTGTGATAAATAGATTCTAAAGATTGAGTCCTCTCCCATATGTCACATATAGTCACCAAGTTCCAGCATTCTGAATAATTCCGGGAGCCTTCTGGGCGCGACTGAAGTGTGTGATGTGGAACTTAGGGCCTTTAGCCTGCTTCTTCAAATTGGTGGGCAATCCAGAATCAGTTGTTCTGGGATTTCCTGTTCCATGTCGCAGAACCGGCAGCTTGCTCAAGAGATAATGCCCATGTTGGACAAGTGCTTCCTAAGCCTGCATAACCCTGTGTAGCGCAGGACAAGTAGGCGGAATTTTTCTCGGGAAGGTTGATTATTTTCTTAAACTTTGCGAGGTTGTATTCATTTAGAAGCAGCTTGGCATAGCGCATTTCTGCTGTCTGCTGCCAGTATATCGTGTAATTATCTCTACAGTGTTACTGAACTCCCTTTTCCCTAGAAGTAGGAGGTTTATGGTCTGTCCGCCAACAGCAAAACTATATGTATAACCTCACTTCTTGTTCCTAACTAAACCAGCGTTACAGTTCGTTTTCTTTTTGAGAATCTGTGGCCCTAAACAACTTGGACTCTTACTACAAACTAAATATAAACATATTCGCACTTTTCTTATTCTGATTTCTAGATACAGTTGAACTTTACTAACTCGAAACACCATAATCCATAAAAAAACTTCGAGTAATGGAAGGAAATTTATCTGAAATTTTACATTATTGCTGAATCAAKATTTCGAGTTAYGGAGAACTTCGAGTTACAGAAGTTTCCATTATTTAAGAACAACTGTATTTATATTTTCCTATACATTTGCATACATACTATATTCGTAAGTTCATTCGTTCTTGCTCACTGTGCCGTGCTGCTGTTGTTTCTTCTCTACCAATTATTGCTGATGGTTGCCAATACGGCATTGACGTTGCCTGCCAATAAGAACTAAACCATAACCAAAAATCAACTGCAAGAACAAATACAATCAGCCAAACACAAGCAATGAGATCGACCGACAAACCGACCGGCCGCTAACCAATCAACCGGAACAAAATGCCGAACGAAATTTTCGATGCAAACAAACACAAAAGCGAAGCACAAAAATATTAAACACAGAAATGCTAACGGGATACCAAAATTCATTTTCCTGGGAGTGGTTGCCACGAGATAATTTGTTTAACTATTTATGGAGTCCGCAAGAGGAAAACAACCACAAGAACAAGCAAAAAAGCATATCCGCCAACGTCATTGAAGCTTAACTGTATTTGTACTGTATTTGAAGAGGGGCMAGCGGGGCTCCGATATTTTTGGAGTGTTTGAAATGCAATTAAAATGCAAAAAGCGCTGTGTTGGTGGAGTTCCAAAGACACACACACACGCATATTTATAAACTTACAAACAGATATAGTTTCGTGTGTGAAAAGTAAAATACAAATTTGCATATAACAGTAAATTCAAAAGAAAATTTCACAAATCACAGCAAAATATTAACACACATGCTGCTTGTAGCCATGGCTTCATATGTGGCATGTATGTATGTGTGCATGTGAGCTATCAAAAATGAAGCAACGGCAACAACACTAGTCATCATCGTTTTTGCCAACGGAATTCGGCCATTTCGCTCTTTGCTCGCCGCCACACCGCTACCTTCGCCAATCTGTCTGTTTGTAGGTTTCTTTGTAGCTCTGCTGTTCTGCTTCTGCTTCTGCTTC
This sequence comes from Bactrocera latifrons, assembly GCF_001853355.1. Taxonomy (NCBI): domain Eukaryota; kingdom Metazoa; phylum Arthropoda; class Insecta; order Diptera; family Tephritidae; genus Bactrocera; species Bactrocera latifrons. The sequence goes on along the minus strand of NW_017536407.1, from coordinate 972,537 downwards.
TTGTTGTTTTTTTTTTGCTCCGCATGTGGCTGTGAACTTGTGAAGTTTTAAATCGCACACAGCGCAAAGCGAAGAGGTTACTGAACTACGAATTCGCTCRGCAGCAGCCACTAAAACAATAATAACTACAGCGGCTACAATAGCAACAGCAACAACAACAACGTGAAATTAATAAATGCTGCAGCAGCATAATTAAACTGCCATGTGACATTTGTGTGCGAAGTTGACAGCTGGAGTTGTTGTAATGAAGATGTTGAAATTCGCCAAGCTGCAAATAGATGAGAAATCTAGCGAGGCATACAAA
>NW_017536407.1:957409-969928 GCF_001853355.1 Bactrocera latifrons | reverse complement strand
AAAATTCTAGTATAAAATGTGGAAAACCAATTTATATAAATATGAGTAGTTCATATAAAAAATGCTATACCTTGACATTATTCATGTACCAGTTCAATTTCGGTTCACTGAAATTTAATTAACTGAATTTATGGGGTTAATAAAGGCTCAAATACTCTTATAGTCACATTAATTTTACTCACATATGTATTACTTCGGTCAATTTATGTATGTGTTTGTGTGTACTAACCTTCACCCTATTTGATTTGATTAAAGTACTTTATTATACATACATATGTATGTATATTAAGAAGTCTTAAGCAATCACCAAGTACCTAAGCGCTATTAATTTCTTTTGAAAAAGTATCTAAAAATTTCCTATTACCCGAACCACCAAAAATGAGCTCATCATTCGTTTAGAGAGCAYTTCGCTAATTCTTTAAGTGGTGTGTAACAGTAGTTGCCTTTTAATTATAAACAAAATCTTATCGCGCAAGTGTTTTCTTATTATTAACGGCAGACACACACACACATAGCTACATAGATACAGAAGTACTTAAGTGTGTTTGTTGTTTGGATAATTTGCGCTGCGCCCTTGTGATGACGCAATCGAAATGCAAAAAGAACGCCAACGAAGACTGATAAAAGATTTTATGGTGATTAATTTTTATGAATAGACTTTGGCAGCGCTGCTAAAGTTACTAGATAACAGAAGACTGTTAAAGACCCGAAACGTCAAGTTCAGCAGAAATTTGAGATTATTAATGAATATACGAGTATGTACATAKGTATGTATGTGCTGAAGTGTGKGTGTGTGTTTATGTGTCTTAAAAGCCAACATTCGCTAATGCGAATTAATGCAAAAGGCTACCGATAAACCAATTTAAGTAATTCTAAAAAAAAAAAATAAACAAATAAAAGGCTAGTGAGCGCTGCGCTAAAAGCACTTGAGTGCGATGTTTCGAAGTCGCCTTTACATTTTGTTGATTTGTTGCTATTCAACTTCTTTTTATTGAATTTATTTTTTCTATTTTGTAACACAATCAAWCAACAATTCAGCAGTTGCAGCTTATTTGCCGACATAATTCAATGTCTATGCATTTTGTTGTTGTAATTATATAACACTTGTGCGAATTGAGTAAATATAATAGAAGAATTAATTATTGAATATATGTATGTATGTATGTTTTTTTTKRKTWAATTCACCTATAATTTTGTTAAGATATTGATTTTGTTTGAATGTGTTGTTGAGTGTGGTCCCAAGTTGATATATTCCATCTTTTCGTCTGAGGATACGTGACTTTAGTTTTTGAGTATCTGAAATTTTGCACATATAATWTTCTCTATAAACAGCTGGTCTGTTGTCGAAACCGCTGATATTGGACCATTATTACATATAGCTGTCATACAAACTGACCAATCGGAATTAAGTTTTGGTATGGAAAACTTTTTTATTTGACGATATATCTTCATGAAATTTGACATATATTATTTTCCAAACCAACGTTAAATATACGAGCAAATTRTTCAGAGCGTACCACTATAGCATATAGCTACTATGCAAACCGATCCAATTCAAGTTTTTGTATGTACAACTTYTTTAATTTCCTTGATATCTTTACGAAATTTAGCACATATTGTTCTCCAAGGCAACGTTACAATCTCCGAAGAAATCGTTCAGATCGGACCACTATAATTAATAGCTGCCTTACAAACTGATCGATCAAACTCAAAATAACGATTTTTATGTCATTACGAGTATATGCAATAAAAAATGCTTCTCCCAACTAATTCAAGCTAAACCTCGATTAATTTTGCCCCAAACAAATAACTTCCACTTGTTTAGGGACATGAATTGCTTCCAAYCGGGTCGCAAAGCTTCTTATCTACTCGAATATTTTTTGTTAAAGAAACCTAAATCTATTATATGAAAAGATAAAACGTCCGATTCAAACTTTTACGGAAAACTTGAAAAATTATTATTACACACATTCAAACGAAAAATTTACTCTCTCTACATATGCACACACACACTTATGTATACGCATGTAACTCCCAGCTAAAATTGCTTTTGGTCATAATAAATATCAAARAATTACCGTCCATAACCAATTTGTTCTGTGTCAGCATATTTTTTATTATTTCATATTGGAGACAAATAAAAGTATTGTCGCACACATTCATATGGAAGTAGYGGGCCAAAATGCCAATCGAACGTTGAAAGCCGTTGCCGTCCGGCGGCAGCGCCAAGTAGTCACTTGAGGTACCCAACATAGAACACTTGAGAGACACTCGAACACTTACCACAAAAATTGAAAAATTGCTGCCTGCAATATTTTCGTTTTTCATTTCGCCAAGGCAATAATAGCAAAAGCATTGCATAATACAAACATACAAAGACATTCAAACGAGACGCTCGTGCGTGCCTTGAAATTTCGCCCAAAGGAAAGTAAAACGGAAAAATTGGTTACTCATACGCCATGTGGGTGATCAGCTGGCTGCCTGCCTGATGGCATATAATATACATATATACAAATGTATACAGTGTATGTGTTTTTGAGTGCATGTGTGCTTGTGTGCGTTTATGTTTACTTTTGTGGTTAAACTATCGACGCTCGAGACGTCAACTTGAACGGCGTCAGCATTCAAATGGTCAAGTGATCGACCGAAGGTGTGCCGATATGTGTTTATATGTGCCGAATGTGTGTTTATGTGCCTGTGTGTGTGACTTGTGCTTCGCCAAATATCAATTCGATTAATTTGCATGCTAACAGTGCGCCATCAAAATCGAAGACACGACATTTCTTTCAATTCCGCCGTGTAAATGATGTGGCATACGAAATGAGGTATTACTTCACTCAACTTCACACATGCATGCACTGTACTTATTGTTTGAATATACGTAACAGCCGTAAGCGTSTGTAATTGTCTTTTGTTCATCTCTTCTTCTTCCTGCAGTTTGTTTATTTCTGTCAATTTATTTGCTTATTTGCCGCTTTTGGCATGAAATTATAGTTGCGTCGATTGTTATCGGCAGCTGGAGGCAGTCTTGCGTCGTACGGACGCCGTGCATTGTTTTCTTCGGCTACGACCACACATTGCAGGGGTATCATTTCATTATTTTATTTTATCAGCATATTGGCGAAGAGCGTTGTGAACAGTCTTTGTGGCATTAATTTTTTATTTTTATTTAAATTTGTTTTGAAATTTGAGTAGTGCCATATTGGCTAATAAGACTAATAAGGGCTTCATGTTAATGTATGCAGCAGTTTGCCACCTTTTTAGGCTCCAACTGGCATGAGATAAGAGATCTAAGAGCTTATTATATAGAGTAGGTTTCCACAGGGATTGAGGAAAGAAATAATGAAGAGCGTTGTCGAAGCTTATAAAACCTTGTTGGTTGCCACTTTTTCGAATAGATATATYACTATAGTGATTGAGACCAAGTTTTCACAAGCTGGTTCAATCTATATACCATATAGGCCAAATACAGCTTATACAGAAAGCTCACAGGATCTCCAATTACAGACAGCAGACACTAAATCTACCGCAAGCTCCCAGAAACCGTCTGTAAAAAGCCAGGTCTCCGGAAAGCTTCTTTAGAAAGCTCACAGGCCCTACAGCTCCAGAGATTAGACACTAAAGCTCTCGCAAGATTAAAGAAAATGTTTATATAAAGCGATAAAGCACAGATAGTAGGTAATAAAGCGCTCGGAAGCGTTCAGAAAAGCTTCTATAGAAAAGAAGGTCTTCGGAAAGGTTTTATTGAAAGCTCACAGGCCCTACAGTCTCAGATAGCAGACACTAAAGCTCCCGCAAGAAACCTTCTGCTTCTTTAGAAAGCAGGGTCTCCTGGAAACTGTTATAGAAAGCTCACAGGCTCTACAACTACAGATAGCAGACACGAAAGCTACCGCAAACTCCCAGAAAACGTCTGCAAAAAGCGAGGTCTCTGAAAAGCTTCTATACAAGCTCACAGGCCCTAAAGGTCCAGATAGCAGATACTGAAGCTCTCGTAAGATCCCAGAAAACTTCTATAGAAAGTTCTCAAAGCTCCTGCAAGATCCAAGAAATTTCATATAGAAAGCACACATGTGATGTTTCTAGACAGAGACACATAAAACCGAAAAATTTGAAAATTATTGTTTTAATACTCTGGATCGCATACAAATAAGGCATTTAACTAGGTACTTCTTCAGGATAGCGACCTGATACAATCTTTTAATAAAGTTTTTCTAGCACTCGGATTCGTTATAGCTTTACAGTATAAATTTGTATATAATATATACAAGTATATATATACGTAAATATAAATATTTCTTATTCAGTTAATACTTGTACAATAAAAATGAAGAAATATAAAATAATTACAAATCGAGTATCATCTGCGCATGCGCAAAAATATCATTAGCCCTCGGGCGATTATTTACCTTCCAATACTCGSATATATGTACATACAATTTTATCTGTATACATGAACCAACGTCCTTGTGGCGCTACTTTATTTATCGAATGACCTATTTGTTGCTGTTTATTTATTTATTTATTTACTTAATGGACGAGTATAATGTGTAGTGCATATGCAAATATTTTAAATGTACATACATTATATATTTAACCATGTTGAAAGCTTTGTTTATAYATATTTACATATCACATACTCGTTTGTTTAGATAAGTTTTAATTTCTGTTTTGCATGAAAGCATTTGCATTTAGCAGCCACATATGGGCTTTTATGCGCACTCGTCAGGTGCTCTGATTTCTATTGAATATACTTTTAAATATTTCTTTRGTTTTATTTGTTGCAAATTAATTGGGTTACCCTTGAGAATGATAGTCTGATATTTTCTTAATTACAGTTTCGTAAACATTTTCAATATCTAGCAAGGGGTCTACGTACTGTTTCGTATTAGACTTTTATTTTGCTGTAAATTGCAATACTATTAGGTACCAGTCATATCCGACTAGATTAATATTTGATACCTAAAATATATTAGAGGGCACTAAAGATTCCGCAAGATCCCAGAAAACTTCAATAGAAAGYGAGGTCTCCGGAAAGCTTTTATAGAATGCTGGCAGGCGCTGCATCATATTATTTCAATATTTTTGACTCTAAATTTCGTATTTTTTTCGATCGTTCATACATACCSACGCCATCGGTTCTAATTACAATGGTACTGACCCAAAAAATACTGCATTTGCACCCATTTTTATTCAAATCTTTATTATCGCCTTCAAAACGTGATCGGCTCGTGCCTCGGCTAGGTTGTTGAACGAGTTCGATGTTATTTTTATRAACTCACCGCATAAACCTACGTAGGCTATTCAGCTACGTCGTCAAACATTTCTTCTGTAACTTCTATTGGACGTTGTTTTTATAAAAGATTGCGAGCTTGATATGYTTCATACCAATTACCTAAAATTATGTTTTTCATACCCAAAACATTAACCAAAATGTGTTGAGCTGTTTTATAAGATTTGATGAGATTCTCTGCTAACTCTCTGACGCCGGTATGAAAGTTTTGAAGGACCGTTTCCTAAGCCGAGTTGGATGGACGACTCTCACGCGGCAAGTTTTCGATGGCTTCCGGCTTCACTAAATGCGTTATGCCACTAAAATACTTGTGTTCATGCTAAAATATACTTTCTAAAACACTTCTGTAATATTTTCAAGGGTTCCATTGCCGTGATTCCATCGGAAACACAAAATTTCAAGCAAACTTGTTGTTAAAGTTTTTTGCAGGGTAAATAGAATACGAATATTAAAATAGTTGTGCCGATTTAAGGGAAAAATTTACCAGTCCGGGTCAAATTTGATCAGATTGATCACATCTCTTGACGAACTCCATATGCTGTTGTACCGATGTAAGAAAAATACGAACTACATAGTTCGGGTCAAAGTTGATCAGACCCCCAATTTTCCGCTACCGCTCTAAGACATATGATATCTTTAGAACACCATATATTCGCATACTCAACTTACACGTACATAAAAATTGGTGCGGCAATCTAAGAAACAAATTCGATCCAGTCCGGTTCAAATTTGATCAGACACCTAAATTGGCCGCTACCGCTTTAAGACATATGATATCTTTAGAACACCATATGTTCGCWTACTCAACTTACAMGTACATAAAAATTGTTKYACCAATYTAARAAACAAATKCGATCCAGTCCGSGTCAAATTTGATCAGACAAAAATKTATTTAAAATATYTTATATCTCTAAAAGAACMCCATATGTTAGCATACTCAGTTYATTTTTCTTCKTAAGRACCCTGCATGCTGTGCTTAAATCCATATATCCTTCAGTGTTATCGTAATGGAGAAGCTTTGTACGAAAAGAAAAATCTCTAAAACAAAAAATGTATATGGTGACCTATAAAAAATTGAAATCTAACACATGTGACACACCCTAATATTTTACAGTCAAGCATTCATTATCTCATTAGAGCAAGCTTTTTATGCGCACCTTGCATTAAGCGATAAAACAGCTGCAAATGAGAATGAATTGCAATTGAAAACGACTATTAAACATGCACCTACTCACCAACTCCACCTGTCCGCTGCCCCCGTGCAAATCCAACTCGCCCGACCCGTCAGCCATGTCAATTAGCTAATCGACCAACCATTGGCGCTGCATGCCAATTGCCGATAATTAAAAACTTACTGCAACGCAGTTTAAACTTATAACGGCGCTTTCTTTGTGCGCGCACGCAGCACAGCTTTGAGGGCGCCACAAACATAAGAAAAAGAAGAAGATAAAAGAAGGAACATTGCATGCGCTTTGATTTCACTGCCGTGGCATGTGAGCGGCGCATCGATTTTCTTATCGCTATTTAATAGACGTAAAGGTCAGAGGGTTAAGCGAGCGCTGTGCGCGACTTATGCATGTCGCTAATAACGCGTGTTAGCGCCTTGAAGTATGCAAGCAGCTGCAAAAAATTTATCAAATCACACTTAATTGCAGGCAATTATTGCGTTGGCGGCTCCTTTGTGCCAGCCACTCCGCTCTTTCTGAATCGCTTTTCTTCTCCCTCTTAGTCTTTCACCATCTCGCTTCCTGCTTATACACAGATTCACTAACTCCGCTGTGCCCTTCTTCCGTTTTCCTAGCGCTTATCCGTTGCCTAACACTCTGCCGGTGTTGGAAATTAATTGCTTTTCTTGTCGAAGCATTATTATTACTGGCAATTAGCCCAATTCTTGTCCGTATCTGCATTCTTGTCGCAGCAGCAGCACCGACAATGTTGGCAAATAAATGCTGCACGGCAAGTTGAACGGCTGGGCTGGTGGCTGGTGACTTTCCTATATCCATCACATATGTATGTGTTTGTGTGTGTGTCTGTGCATGGATATGCATGAAAGCGGCCGCTTCGTTGCCCCCGAGGGCCTTCGCCATTGTTGACATACTTTTAACTTTAGTGATTGCTTTTTTTACTTCATATTGCTTTCGCGCGGCGCTTTGAGTTCAACGGCTAACACAAAAAAACCATAATAACAAAATAAAAACTAAAAAAACAACAACAACAACTTGCCAACAATAACGCTGGTAAATAGCAAATCATTTTAATGCGCTTACTTGCAAAGATTTCCAGCGCGTAGCCAGACCTGCAGCCACACGTTGCAGATTTGTTTGTTGGCTTCTGTGGCCGGTTTTCCTTCGCTGCCATAAAGTTGCGTTGGCAAAAAAGCGCGCGCTCTGCACACGCATACACACAAGTGGCAGAAAAAGAAAGTCAACTGCCTTTGGCGGCAGCTGTAATGCCTTTTGTCTTGGCTGAAATTGATAGCAGGTGGCAATATTGTTGTTTTTTGGGTTGTTTGTGCTACCCCCTTTTCCTTTTATTGCTTTATGCTTTTTGCCTGTAATTTTGTTTACCAATTTGGCATTCTGCTACGCCAATAATCCACCAAATCGCTGTTAACTTATCAATAATGATTGCAGTGGTAAACATTTTATGGGTTCTACATTCAGAGAAAGGGGTTTACTTAGAGGAATGCAGAAAAAAACTATCGCAACTTTACTGTTTCAGCGTATTTTTTTTTAACTTTTTTCATTAACTAGCGGCCAATTTATATGTATGATCAACAAACAAGAAGTTTAATCCTTAAATTCGTAAATTTGCAGTTGGTTATTGACCGCCATCCGCTCTCAGCTATTTGTTCAAATTGAGCAGAAAGCTCTCATTTGATCGTTCCCAGCAGTCATGGTATTAACTTCGCCTCGGATGTGTCTAAACTGGTTCCTGACTTGGCGAACTGCTCCGCTTTTTCGTCGCCATAAATGTTCCTAAATATGGTTGCTTTCTGCATCTACCCGTAGTTATACCATAGAGCAGCACAGAACTTCTCAACGCTTGGAAGATGCTGACAGAATTCGACCAGTCAGGGTCAAATTTGATCAGACATATCAAATATCTAAAAGAACACCATATGTTAGCATACTCAACTTACACGAACAGAAAAATTGTTGTACCGATCTATGAAACAAATTCGATCCAGTCCGGGTCAAATTTGATCATATATATAAATTGGCCGCTACCACTCTAAGAAATATTATATCTCTAGAAGAACACCACATGTTAGCATACTCAGCCCATTTTTCTTTTTAAGAACCCTGCATGCTGTGTTTAAGTCCATATATGTATGTACATTCTCTTCAATCTTATCTTTTTATTTTAATTCAGAAGCTTAGTACGAACATTTTAAGCAGGACAGAGTGGTAGATTTTGAAATCTTTTGAGTCCCTTTTCCGCCATTGGTATAGAAAGAAGTTGGATCATCCTCTCCTTCTCAAACTCTTCTCCATTAACCTCTATTATAGAACACTCACTTATTTAGTTTAGTTTCGTTTTTCTTAAGAAAACTACTGAACTTGTTGCTTAGAAATAGTTGGGAGTCTTTAGATCCATCCCAGTCCTAAGTCCACTAATATTTTTTTAACGATTCATCAACATCTTTATACTTGGACATAGATATTAAAAGAAAACAGCTGAATTTCAGTCTAAGAGCTGTGACCTCCGTAAGCATGATGCATAAAATTATCAGGAGTTTCGAATTTTAATGTTTTTGGCAAAAATCTATGAAGCTCATGCCTTATGCCCCATCATGAGAAGTCCTGAGAAGAGATGGACCTTAATACTTATCCCAGCCATAACTTCAATATTTGCTTGTTCCCAGAGACACAACTATCTGACGTACAAATTACCGTAAGAGCCACACGATTACAAAGTCGAAGGAGTTGCGAAACTTCTTGTGGAATGATGTCAGAGAAAAATGAGACCGAAGCTCGTTGATTGGTTGTCCATATCATTGGAGTTCGAATAATTACTAGGACGTCATACAGATAGGTTTGAGAATCAAGTTATTATGATAGTACGAAGAATTATGTAGACTAAGCTCTTAGTTTAATTCTTCAGGACAAATGAGATGACAACAAGACGATTATGTGAGTTACTCGGGTCAAAATTTGTAATAAACACTGGCCAAAATTTGTAATAAACACTGGCCAAAATTTGTCATAAACATCGGAAGACTTATGAAACGAGTATCTATCTCATTAATATGGTATGATCCCCTTATAGTTTCTTAGCTTAGTACTTTGAAGCATGTGTATTTCATCAATTAATAATATTAAAACTTTCCGCTCAGTGCTTACATTTTTTCGATCTATTCTAAAGCCTTTCCCTAAGTGACAACTTGTTGCGCTCATTGACAAGCCACCGGCAGTCACTTTTTGTTGCTTGTTTGCCACTACTTGTTTGAGGCTTTAGAGTCTTGTAGAGTATTTTCAACTTTCATCTTCTGCAATTGAATTTCGTCTCATTAACCATGGCCTTTTCCAACGTACCGTCCGGTTTGCAGTCGCCACTCGCCACAGATGGTTTGTGATTATCGCCGGTATTGGCATGACTGTAATTTATCTGTTCGCTTGACCAGCGGCCGGTGGTCAGACGCAATTGAAATGAAGCTCACGTTTGTGGCTTTGAGTTGTTTTCTTAAGCATTGCCTTTGCTTCTTTTTTTTTTAAATTTATTTCTGTGCTTTCTATAAACATATTTGCTGTGAGTGAGTGTGTGTATTGTGTTTGTAAGTGGCGAAGTGTCTATGGGCATGAATTATGGGTAAAATCAAGATATTTTGTAATAATTTGCCACCAACTCCAACTTCGCATTTCACACCGCAGCCGGTGAAGATCGACCGCTGTGGTATTCTCAATACTTTTATTTGCCAGCAATTGCTTATGTATAAAGATATGGATATACATACATAGTTTTTTATACCCTGAACAGGAAGACAACATGAAGTATGTGTATATAACTGCTCGGCGTGACCAGCTGAGTCGATTTAACCATGTCCGAGGCACAGTCGGTCTGCATACTTGTCAGCTGTTTTCTCGCTTTTTGAGATATCGATCTGAAATGATGCACACGTCATTGTCATCATCGATATCGGTTAGTCATATCGTATAGCTGCCGTATAAAATAACCGGTCAAAATCAGTTTCTTATATGGCAATGTTTCATTTGACGAGGTATCTTCACGAAATTTTGCACATTTTATCGTGCAATAAAGCGATGCAATCTTCGAGCAAATTGTTCAGATCGGACCACTATAACCCATAGCTGTCATATAAACAGACGCAATAAAGTCAAGTCCTTGTATGGTGAACTTTTTTATTTTCACAGGTATCTTCACGAAATTTGGCAGAGCTCAATTTTTAATACAACGACACAATCTCCGAAGAAACTGTTCAGATCGAATCACTAGAGCTTATAGCTGCCATACAAAATTACCGATCAAAATCATCAAAAAATTTTTTTATATCCTTTTTGCTATAAGAAATACACGTGTGAAGGGTATTACAGCTTCGGTCTAGACGAAGTTAACATTTTTTCTCGTTTTTTATATACGTAAGTGTGACTTTGTGCGCATTAGCCGAGCTGTTGAAAGTTTGCAGCGCCGCAACGCCGGGGTATCATTACTGCATTGTTTTTGCCATTGCCGGTATATCCGCAGCTTCATTGTACAAAACTACGTGCCGATTTGAAGTTCATATCGGTTAGTCGCTGACACAGAAACATTGGCATGACTTGCCACACCAGCTTATTGACTGACTGACTGAGCGGCCAAGTGGCGAGGAGGCCGTAAACATTATGAATGCTGTAAATTCGCTGCCATTTAAGACTTGTGGTGAGGCGGTGTGGAGTGGGGCGCGGTATGCCGGCGCACTTCAAGCTGCCGGGTTCGGCGTATGTGTGCAACACCTCAGTGGCAGTTTCCACTGTTGCCTCCACTGCATTTTTCAACATTTTACTCTTTTATTCAATAATTCCATTTTCTATTCGAATGTTAATTCATTTCGTTTGTTATTGTTATGCGCTATTAAGTGCGTCCGTCCGTCCGCTTTTTTTTAACAATTATTTGATTGCTAGTTAAAACTAATTATAATTAATGGCGGTTCAAATGAGTGAGTTGAGCTAACGGCGCCGCCACCAACTAGTTGCTGGCATATAGGGAATTTTTAGTATCCAAGTTGGTGTTGTTGCTTTCACAGAAATGTGAAAATGTTTATTGGCATTGAAATTTGTTTATAGTGAATTTGAATTTATTTGTTTGCTGATATTTATACGTAGATGATTAATTGAAGATTGTGAGTGGAGAACTATTTTTAGAGCTCCTAATCTAACCACAAAATGATATGAAAAGAACATATCGTCAGACGTTCGTGGGTTAGAAGGGTGTTTCATTCAATTAAGGTAGTTCTAAAACCGCTGGGAATGCTATTAATCCACTCTGTCGATTGTGAGTAAGTTTAAGCAAATTTAAAGTCGGTACCGGAGTCTAGAGGGTATTACACGCTACAGGAAGCGGTTATGTGTATTTTGAAAAATATTTTGGTATCCCTTTCAATCGTTGACAGTATAAATTTGAATTAAAAATTTTGGCTTGGGAAAGAAAGTCAGTAAAAATCATACCAAATTCCACTTAATGTTTTACTGTTCTTTGAGAATTTGTACAGCAAGAAAATAGTAATTTACCTTTCTTACTATTTTCCAGCTAACCGTAATTTCCTTATAAACAATCATTTAACTTGTTTTTAGTTCTCCCTTCAACAAACTGACATATAATAGTCTAACAAAGTTTTCTTCTTAACTTATCTTACTCACATACACATATGTTTTTATAAAAAAAAAAACAAAAAAAAAAAACAAGAATATTAATAAGCAAACGCAGCGCGCTTAGCTGTCGCGAGAACTAAATTGTAAAACTTTAATTGAAACTGTTTGCAAACAAGTTTCTAAAGTGATAACTTTTTTGTAGAGAGCAGCGGTGTAGAGGGGAGCAAAAACTTGCCGTAAACATTAATAATGCATTTGCCATATTTAAATAATTCATAAGTGCCCAAGACAAGCGAAGCTTGGCTGCACAAAGTGCATTCATCGTGTGTGTGACCCTGTAGGAAATTAAATAAAATAAAATAAATAAATATTTCTTATAAAAAGTAATAATCATTTGAAATTAAAATCTCATGTTTA
>NW_017536407.1:940070-956336 GCF_001853355.1 Bactrocera latifrons | reverse complement strand
TTTTTGTATAATTTTATATATTTTTTTTTGTTTTTGTTTCATTTTTAAATCATTTTTCAATAAATTCTTTCCAAATATTAATGTATATGAATCTACTATATCATATGCACATATCAATGAGCACACCTGGCGCGGTCTACGCTTCGTTCCCATGACAATGTTTGCGTGTGCAATGCGTTCACCACGTTGCTTGCAACAAAATGCCACGCACGCACATCCGAGCCGCTCACAAAGTTGCATGAATGTTGCCGCAACTTACGCGCCGACCGCCCAGCCTCTTGGCATGCACATTCACTTTGTGTCCATAAAAGGCGCATAATGTGCGGAAACTTCCCTGACTAATGGCATGCGAAAAGCGCCAAATATCGCAATTGTGGGGAGGTCGCTGCTAATAACGGCGCGTCTAAGGCTGATTTTGGAGGCTGAGAGCCACCAGCCAGACTGGATGTGCATGTGGCACGAGTTGCATTCCACATTCGAGGATGTGCGTTTTTATTGTTTTACATTTTAACGGTATGCCATTAGTAACCTCTTACTTTCTAGTGCCTTTTATGTTTTTGAATAAAGTTGCCATAAATGTACAGTTAATTATGGTTTTCTAAATGACTTACAAAACGTGCAGGATTTGTTGTTGTGGAAATGTAATAATAAAAATTAAATATTTGGGCATTTCAATTTCAATTTCATTTTTGTATTGTCTTGTATATTTTGTTAATTGACAGGTGATATGTCAATAAAAATTGTTAGAAAATGCAATTGGTGAAAGTTTTTACTAAAAATGGCTGCCTTAAAGTACTCAATGTATGTATATAACCGTTTCATATACCAATTTCCTCATAATTTTAAAATTATTAATTTATTCTGCAAAATCTATTACGTCTCCCTCTCAAAGTAATCTCCCTTGGCCCCAATATATTTTTGCCAACTTTTTTCCAATCCACGAAATACTTTTTAAGGTCAATTTTCAGAATAGCCGTCAATGCGCGTAGCGATTCACTTTCAAAGTCTTCAATTGACTCAAAAGGGTCTCCCCGGAGCGGTCGTATGAGTAAAAACAGTGGTTGCGGCACGAAATCGGTTGCAAAACCTCTCGAAGAATCATACTGCATTGACTGCACTGCGACGCTGCAAATTTTTAGACAAGCTTCGCGTAAACGATGCATGACACTCAAAGAGTATTCCTTGTTAACAGTTTGGCCGGTCGGAAGGATTTCGGAGTGCACCATACCTCGATAATCGAAGAAAACTGACAACATAATCTTGATTTTTGACCTGCTTTGGCGTGATTTGTTCGGCTTCGGCGCGATTGATCATGTTATTCTGGAAGGTAAGCATAGATTCAAGACTCATCGCCAGTAATAAATACATTTACAGACGTTAACACGGCGTTGTTTTTCGGGAAATTTTAGTGATTTTGGAACCAATTGTGCTTTCACTTTTTGTAGGCCCAAATGAACTTTCAAAATAGTCTTTACCGACCCTTCCGATATTCCAACGATGACAGTAAGAGCTCTGATTGTTAATTGTCGAAAGTACTAATTCTTTTATTGTATTGACAAGTTGATCGTCAGTTGATATTGATGGCCGTTCTGGACGTGGTTAGTTGTTAACGCGTTCTCGACTCTCTTTGAATAATTTGTTCAAATCAAAAATACTTGTTCGTGATAAAAAGCTGTCACTGAAGGCCTTTTCCAACGTTCTGAACGAACTTCTTTGTTGAATAATTTTATCCAACGTAAAAATCGTCGAATTCACTTTATGTACTTTAGAAAGACAAGCGTATACTTAACACTAATGATAATTTTGATGTGACTGATGAAACCCAGATAAATTTGGCTAATAACTTTCATCGTTATCAAATGGCATAACACAATCACGTTCAAAGTAAATTTCGGTAGAAAATTAATTTCCTAATAAATTATAAATCAATGCGATTGCTAAATTAATATTTTCTTTATTCAAATATGACCGCAGCAGAATGTTAAATAAACCATTGATAACAGAAAATATACCGTTATTTACTTATGTTAATACGATATGATGTTCTTCAATAATATGGAATTAGGAAAATTTCCTTAGTGCTTATTCTTAATTTTTGGTGTTGAGAAGTTATTGATTCTTCAATAAAAAACAAAATGTTCGGCAAGGTAAAACTTGAATAAAGCTAACCGAGAAATTTGCGTTACTTTGGAAGGCTAAAAAAATATTTTTTGCTTGTCTATATCTTGCAAATATATTTAAAATAGCTAATTTTGCGAAATCCGGACCCATACTGACTACTAACTGGTAGATATTCTGTCTTGTGATGAATGAGACAGTTAAAAGCATTTCCTGTTGAGAGAATCTATAGAATTAAGAGATTAAATGAGTTTTCTCGGGTCAAAAACCGTCTTTTTTTTAAATTTGTTTCTCATTTAAAAAGTGCAATATTTTATTAGAATTTGTAATTGTTATAAGCATACACTATTAAGAACGAAATTCTGAAATTTTTGGTCCGGCGGCTCCTCGGAAAAAAGATGCCCTTGCGTTAGCAGTATAATTTCTTACAGCACCATCTTAAGTGAAAAAAACACGTGTTTTAGTTAAAGCTTTTACTTAAACCTTGAAAAAACTGAAAATTAGATTTTTGGCAGACATTTTTACAAAAAAATTTAAATTTCGAGACACTTTTTCTCAGAAAATAAATCCTTCGTCCAAGTCTTTAAAGTATCTCAAAGACCTGTCTAAAATTTCATTAGGATCGGTTGAGTAGTTCTGGAAAAATCTTGTCAACCGACTTCAAAAACACAGTTTCGAGAAAAACGCTTTTAAACGCTTTTAAACGCTTTTAAACGCTTTCTGACGGTGCAATTAACCTAGCTAGCCTCGAGCGCACAAGTTCTCAAGGCTGTATCTTCGAAACTATTACTCGGATCAACGTGAAAATTTAAGAGAATATTCTAGAGCTATTGTAGAATTTAATAAGATTTTTTAAACCCGTAAACCCATGTAACACCGTAAAAAAATTCGCGCTGACCCTGACCACAAAATTTTTAAATTTGTTAAATTTTCCGTTATTTTAACGTTCCACTTCCTGGTATAAATTTTATTCCAACGTTGTTTAATGTTTAGTTCTTTTTGAGATATCCACCTGTAAATTTGCACCACTCTTTCATCTCAAAAAGCTGCTCTTTGAATAATGTCACTGATATCGAACCACTATAGCATATAGCTGTCATAGAAACTGTCCGAACCAAATCAAGGTTTTGTATGGAAAACTTTTTTATTTGACAGGATATTTTAACGAGATTTGGCATAGAATATTTTCCGAAAGAATGCTACAATCTACCAATAAATTGTTCAGATCGGACCAGTGTAGCATATACCTGCCAAACTAACCGATAAAACTAAAGTTCTGTGGAAAACTTTTTTTATTTGACACGATGTCTTCACGAAATTTGCAGCAGAATTTTTTTGAAGACAACTCTGCAATTTCCCAACAAACGGTTCAGATCGGACGACTATAGTATATAGTTGCCATACAAACTGACCGATGAAGATCAAGAGAATTTTTTTTTATATCGTTTTATGCTTTAAAAAATGCACATGTGAAGGGTATATATCTTATCCGAATCTTTCCTTTTTATAATTCTTGAAATAAAAGTGAAAAAGCCTTACTACCGTAATGTCAAAAACAGCTGATTTTGACAAGTTATATGGGTAGGAGGATATCTCTCATTTATGAGCTTGCTTTGAGTAATTGAGAGCAAAAATTCTAACCTCAATTTAAATTAAATTCAAATAATATTTATTGCAATAAATTGTGTTTGCAAATTATTAACTTTTCTTCTTTTTTCTCTCTTTGCAGGTAAGTTGTTAATTCCATTATCGCCCGCCAGCCAACAGTTGTGTTTTGGTGAGTTGAATGCCAAAAATGTGTCAGATGCGGTTCACTTCTAATTTTTTATTGTTATTGGCTAAAGCCACAGATGTGCGAAATCAGTTGGAGGCTCAAAGAGGAAAATATAAAACATCCGCCATTGAGCGGTTTCCTTTGCCAGTTGTGCGCGCACACGCCCACAAAATCGGCAATGCAAACGAAACCAGCAACCAGTAGCCAGCATTATCCATCTAAATATATATATATATGTATGTGTGAACGTGTGTGTGGTTTGAGCGTGGCAAGCCTTTTTGTTGTAACATGCACTTTTGATCAATTGCCAGAATACTCTTTTTATAATGAGAACCCTAAATAGGCTTAGGCACGTGAGGAGCGTATGTGAGCGCTTTAGGGCTAAAAATATGCAGCAACAAAAAAACGTGAAAAATGCTCATTAAATAGTCAAATTAGTTTTGTTGTTCTCCATTATTTCATTTCATTATTTATTTTTGCTTGTTCCTTTCTTCCGCCTCCAACTCCCGTACACGCGTGCTTAGACGCCATAAAAGCCGTTGACGTGAATATATGAAGTGGATAATGTGCAGCACACACCTACTCTGCGCTTTATAGAATTTTTATAGTTCCCCGTACACAAGCCTGCATATATTTTTAGAAATGAAATCGTTAAAGCAAACCGAACTGACAAGCCGAATTCCCAAAGTTGTTTTAAATTAGCCTTTGCAGGTGTGGGCGCGCCTTGAAGCAGACACCGTTCAAGTGCTAGTTGCATGGAATTCTGAACTCTCCAAGCTATGGTATGTCACAACGGTGCCTGAGTGGTATGTCGGTAACTTTTCATTGCGGCTGACAACAACACTAACACTTTTCAAATGTTCGCATGAGTCTGTGTATGCGGTTCCATGCTCCAAATTGCTCGCTACACTCAAATTTATTTCGACGCAAGCTCATGTGTTTGTTGTTGTTTGTAGCAGACATGCACTTGTGTGCAGTAACTTGTAAGCACTTCAGGTGAGTGCCCAAAAGTCCAAATATATATCCATTGTGTGCATATTTTCAGTTTTGTACCCACTGGTGGTTTTGGCGTCATATTTTTACTTCATTTGAGAGATGTTGAGGTCATGGGGAAGTTAGTTATACCTTTCAAGTATCTGAGAAATTTGTGAAGACTCTGTACCTAATTTAATTTTATTACAAATTCATCAAATATTTCCGATTTTTACAAATTTCCAATAAGAAATTAGTATTTTATAAAAAAATATTATTATAAAAATTATTAAAAAAAAAGTTTTCTGTTGACAACAAGATTTTTCAGCGAACCTCAAAGAATTCAAATTATTTGCAAAAATTTTGTTCCTTCGTTAATCACCTGCCAAATATATCTAAGCAGATAATGCAAAACTTTCAAGCCGATTGGTCGAGCCGTTTCGGAGAAAATTTACCTCACCGATGCTCTGAACAGTGTTTCAAGAAAATCAGGTTTAAAGTTTTGGGAGCCGCGAACTAAAAAAAATTCTTAGAAATGCGAAACTATTGCTGGATTAAATTCGAAAACAAATTATTTTTCGGTAGATATCGTATATCTTTCACAATACTGTATTAAACTCATAAATAATATATTTTGACTGGAAACATAGAGTTGCACCGACACTAAAATCAGTAAGCGCCAAGAACGGAAAATATATAAATAGAAAATAAATAGAAAGTCAGTTCAGTAACGAAAATGTCTCTAAGAATATCCAGGAATTTGAAATTTACAATCCGTTCAAAACTGAAATATAAAGTTATCTCTTATAACCTGACTCAGTTAGAATCTTGAGTAATTATTTTTGATAGCTCCGACACTGGATTATTTTCTTCCTCTATTTAAATTTTTAAATTTTTTCAATGCTGCAACCTTTAATATAGATGATAGTCTAAGCCAAAGAGATTTTTTTTTGAGGTTACTTAAGGCCCACATTTGGTTTGAAATTTTGAATTTTTTTGGTTTTTTTTCAAATTTTGATAGCTTATGTCATTAAAAATAACATGCTAAAATTTCAAATCGATATCTCAAGTAGGTTTCGAGTCACAGCCATTTGTAATTTAGTCACTCAGTTCAATCAGCCCAATCAGTTAGTCCTTAAACACGTTTTTCTCAGAACATAATGTTTCGAATTTGCTGCGGTGATAAGACAAATGGTATATTAATCAACGACGTGACAAATTAAGTCGATTTGGTCTTGTCTGTTTGTCGCGACATGTCCCTACCCCTTTGAGATTTTGTACACTTTATCTTTTCTCCAAGAAGATGCTCATTTGTCGAAGCCGCCGATATCGCACCACTATAGCATATAGTTACCATACAAACTGAACGATCGGAATAAAGTGATTGTATGTAAAACCTCTTTATTTAAAGAGATATCTTCATGAATTTCGGCGTGGCTTGTTGTCTATGACAGTGGTGCAATCACCACAGAAATTGTTCAAAACGGACCACTATAGCATGTAGCTGTCATACAAACTATCCGAACTAAATCATGTCCTTGTATGAAAAAATCTCTTATTTTTTGAGATATCTTCATGAAATGTGGTTCGGATTGTTTTCTAAGGCATCGCTACAATTTCAGAACAAATTGTTCACGTCGGACTATTGTAGCAAATAGCTACCATACAAATTGATCGATCAAAATTGACTCCTTGTATGAAAAAATTTCTCATTTTTGGAGATATCCTCATGAAATTTGGTACGGTCTATTTTCTAAGCCTTCGCTACAATATCCGTATTATGTTCATAATCTATGCTATATCAAGTTCTGGTTAGGCATATTTTTTTTTTAATTTTTAAAAGTGTCACAACTTCGGTGCAACCGTATATAACGTTTTTTCTCATTTTGCTACTATTGCCGCCTTACATTTGTTCACGCTGCAGTCAGAGCTCGAAAAATATTTGTGAGGAAAAATGCTCGCTTTAGCATGAAAACTGTGTTGCACATGTCCAACAACCGACAAAACGCAAAATACCGTCAACGCCACAGCGGCAGCCCGCCTTCGCCTTCGCCACCTCACAGCGAGCCCAAAAATATTATTACAAATACTTACTCTGCTCTGCTTCGCCTTTTTTGTTGCAAGCCATTTCAATTCGCTGGAAACTCATTCATTGGGGGCTGTCTGCGCGCCGTCTGGCCTCTTAAGTCACAAACACATATACTACTTGTGTGTGTGTCTGTATGTGCTTATTTGCCCACCTGCTCGCTTTCGAATGAGTTCCGTTTGTTGGCTGCCACGCCGCCGTCACTATGTGCAATAAGTTTGCCTCCTGAGAATTCGCTCGCAGACATATGGTGAGACCCTGTATACTTGTATATTTGTACGCGTATGTGCAACATTACCGGGCGGATATGTTTGTGGATTTTTGGTGTTGCATGCGGTTGTTGGTGTCGCGTCGCATTTTTCCGGCGGGGTGTGGGTGCGCAATGCCAGTTCGAGACAAATAAAAGCAATTCATTTACCTACGTGCATACTTTTTTGTATGGCCGGTTGTTGTAATGCCAGCGTTTGTTTTTGCTGTTGTCTTCTGCGGTTGCCACAAAGTCACTCACCGGCGTGTTGTTATTAATGAAGTCACAGTTAAGTAGTTGCAACGTCAACTTGTATCGGTTTACCTTGCCATATTTCGCAGTAAATATATTTAAAAATACTTTGTTGCCGTTGTTGTTGTATTTTGGTAATTGTGCATCGTTTTGTTAGTTTTCGCGATTGAATTACTTACCTGTTTACTTGAGCACGACGCCGATGCTCACCGCCCTCACTTTGCTTCATTTATTTATCTTATATACATACATATATAAATATACATGTATATATATACATATGTATGTATATTTCCTTGCTTGCAATAATTATTTTTTTGCCAACGTTGACTGAAATTCGTGCACGCCGCACCGTCTGTCCGTTGGAATTGCCTTTCAATTGGGTCGCGTTGATTTGGTTTCGTGTTAAACGAGTTTTTCTGCGCGACAAATACACCTAATAATTCACCGAAATTACATAAGAAACTGAGCAATGTTCAATACATGTAGATTTGGATTTGTAATTCGTCATGTGATCACTTGTTTGCTGGGACCGGTGGATTACATCGATCGCCAGTCGTTGAGATAATTAAAATAACTTGAATTTTTTGAGAAAAGACACACATGAAACAAGTAAGGGAGGGCTAAATTCGGGTGTGGCCAAATATATTATATATATGCTCGCAATTCGAAATACACACAAACAAAAACAACACTGGTGAGAATGTTCTTTCAAGTGTCGGATAACTTTTTATTGTGTAGTCGAAAAAGTCTTTTCGAGTTTCTCCTCAAATTTCTACCTTTGAACCTTTTTGGTCGACCAGTTTTCGCCATTTTTCCGCTGGAGACATTATTCCATCAGTGTAAAACTTTTCTGACTCTCTTGAAGACAACTTTACTCCATTAAGGGAGTTCTGCATTGACCGAAACAAATGGTAGTCTGATGATGCAAGGTCAGAGCTATATGGTGGATGCATCAAAACTTTTCAGCAAAGATCTCCCAGTTTTTGCAGAGTCATCAAAGATGTGTGTGATCTATCCTTATCCTGATGGAAGACGAATCCCTTTCGGTTGATCAGTTCTTCTCGTTTTTTTTCGATTGCTTGCTTCAATCTCATCTGTTGTTCACAGTAAAATTTAGGAGCAATCGTTCGACCATCCTGGAGCAGGTCATAGTGAATGATTCCCCTTCAATTCCACCAAACACTCAGCATAATCTTTCGAGGCGTCAATCCTGGCTTTGCGACCATTTGTTGAGTTTCACAACGCTTGGACCATGGTCTTTTTGCACATTTTTGTTCTATTTGACCCACTTCTCGTCTTCTGTTATCATTCGCTTCAGAAATGGTTCGATTTGACTTTCTTTCAACAAAGAATGGCAGATGTTAATTCGGTCCATTACGTTTTTCACAGACAATTCATATGGTACCCAAACATCGATGTTATTTTTGTAGCCAGCATTGTTCATATGGTTCAAAACCGTTTGATGATGAATGTTAAGTTCCTTAGCAATGTCAAGGCTATCCTAATTTAAAGAATATTTTATCTGCCATTTAACAATTTACACTCAAGGACTTAACCATAGAACTTTGCCTACATTTCGGCGCGGAGATCCATGCTAACTTACTCTTTAGTATGCAATTCAATCAAGAATTGTTGTGATTTTCATATATCGGGTCTTGCGTGAACTAACTTTCAACTCTTACGAGCCGTATCGCTTGAACGAACTGCATAATTGTGGCATTAACTGGTTCTATCGTAAGTAGTACATCAGTACTATAATCTTACCATGAGCAATTCCAGTTTTTATTTTATGTCACATATGTGTTTAAGCATAATCTGAAATATAACTTTAATTTTGGCAGTGCTTTTAAATTCTTTAATGCGGCTTAGCACCCACTTTATACCAAATTTATATACGCACATGCGCAACCGCAAAACGAGATGCCAAAACGATGCTTAAAGCAGATAAATACTATTCACCGCAACGAGAAAAGAAAACTAAAGCGGAATAGTGAAATTAATGTTTTCCGAAAAAAAAAAATACCATGTACATATTCGTTAAGCACGCTTAAATTAACCCGAGCAACTTAATTTGTGTAGCTTAATGGCCCTAAAGAGTCTTTCATTACTGAAAGAACGAACGATGGTCGGATAGATAATACTCGTATAGTAGTAGCCTTAGAAACAGAGGAGAGAGTAATATATTTATTTAAGACTTTAAAAGTAAATATTTTCCGGATCAAATTTTCTGACAAAGTGGTCTTACAGTACATATGATTAAAAAGACCGAAAGAAAAACGAAAAAATTAGTTTAGTCATTTCGCTACTCAACCGTTTTAGTTCTGCATCTTATTAAAAGTGTAAATGTGAATTCAATATAATCTATTTATTATTCATTTTTAAGTTGTTTGTTCGTTTCGCCACTCTCTTGTGTTTGACTTGGTTTATTGAGAGGCTCAATTTTGTTACTATGTACTATTCATACAAAATTGAAACTTAAATAAGTTGATATGTATGTATACATTTTTCGATAATGATAAGTATACTAATTTCCAAAATATCTCGGGATCCCGATAAAATTTAAAAATTTCGGGATTCAACAAGCAGTCGTAAAGTCATTATTTTAAGCAGTTTGAAACTTTCTTTGAAAACCCCAAAAAATACCGAAACATTTTCGGGATCCCGAGTTTGTAATTTTATAATGATTAGTCAACAAAATATGAATATATTTTGGGATCCCGATAAAGTTTATATATTTCGGGATATAACAAGCAGTCGTAAAGCCATTATTTTAAGCAGTTTGGAACTTTTCTTTAAAAATTAAAAAAATTAGGAACAATTTTCGGGGCCCGAGCGTGTAAATTTTTAAATTATAAATTCTACCAAGTACTTATTCTTATTATTAGGCTCATTACATTGTTTGTATGCATAAAGAGTAAGAATTGTCTGCCAACGATTCGAGTAGCACATAATAAAAAGCATGCCGGCAATGAAAGCAGGTATGGATAATGAACTAAACCTTTTTGCCGATGTACGCGATGTATGTTATATACTCGCTATATATGCTATGTATATGTATGTATTTATGTATATGTGACAACAAAAAAAAAACGTTATTTGCTTTTCGCAAGCTTGTAATAAATACTAAAGACGACATGGGGCCGAAGAGAGGAAGAGCCAACGAATAGATACACACAAGCATATTTATGGATGAAGGTATATACAATACATACTTATGTGTGTAAGAGTGTACATATGCACAAGTATGTGTGTATATATGAGTATTTATTTGTATATGTGTGAATATTTGAGGTAGCTGACTAACCAACATTTTGTCAACGCTCCGATAACAATAAAATGAACGCTCATAAAAATAATTAACGGTAAATAAAAGTCGCAAACAAATGGCAACAAATTTAAGTTATGCTTAAAACAAAAAGTTAATAAAACAAAATTAACGACAGCTAAAATATCCCACTTAAAAAAGTGGTAAGTAAAAACGCGAAAAATTGGCGAAAAAGAAGAGTTAATGCAAAAGTTTAACAGTAAAATTGCCAAAATTAAAAAAAAGTAAAACAAAGTTAACTTCGGCTGCGCCGAAGCTATAATACCCTTCAGAAATACGAAAGTTATCCATACAAGAACTTAATTTTGTTCGGCCAGTTTGTATGACAGCTATATGCTATAATGGTCCGATCTAAACCAATTCTTCAGAGAATGTACCGTTAGCTTTAACAACAATCTGTGTCAAATTTCGTGTAGATTTCTATTGAAATAAAAAAAGTATTTTATACAATCACTATCTTTTGTTCGGCCAGCTTGTATGGCAGCTATATGCTATAGTGGTCCGATCTGCACTAACTCTTCGGAGATTATAGCGTTGCCTTAAATAATAATCTATAAATAACTTCGTGAAGGTATCTTGTAAAATAAAAAAGTTTGTCATACAAAAACTTGGTTTTGTGCGGCCAATTTGTATGGCAGCTATATGCTATAGTGGTTCGATCTGAACAATATATTTGGAGATTGAATTTCATGAAGATATCTTGTAAAATAGAACAGTTTTCCATACAAGAACCCGATTTTGGCCGATCAATTTGTATGGCAGGCATATGCTATAGTGGTCCGATATCGGCGGTTTCCCGAAATAAGTAGCTTCTTGGTGAGTCAAGGTCAAGTGCAAAATTTCATTTCGATATCTCAAAAACTTGGGGACTAGTTCGTGGTTAACGTAATATACCCTGTGCAGGGTATAATAAAGCATGAGCCATGTATGCAAGTATGTGTGTGTGAAAAGGGTCAAAGCGTGCCAATGTCGGCGTCTTTAGTTGTGATTTATGATCAAATAAAAATATGCCACACTTGCTGACGTGCATTGGTGTTCAAGGTATGCATATTTTTTAACATGATTATTGATAACTGTGTATGTATGTGTGCTGTCACCAGTTATGATCATTTACCGCTATTTCTTATAATTTACACTGCATGCGCTGGCTTTTAGCAAACAATTGCAAAAGGCTTGTACTTATGCATACATATCTACGAGTTTCTTTATATTTGTATGTGTGAGTATTGGAAAACACATAACTTTTTGTTGCAAGCAAGTACTAGTTTTCTGCTTTACAGCTGACACGGGAAGTCGTGAAAGTTTCAGTTTTCTGCCATTTATGTACTTTTTATATACCTTTTATTTATACATACTATATATGTATGTGTGTATGATATTTATGTTTTTCTATGTGAAAGGCTGCAGTAACAATAGAAATGGCAAATAATAATATTTCTGCACATATGACGGCGCATATTCGTTACAATAGACAAAGCAAAGGCATTTGGTGCTAATAAAGGCATCCTGCTGTTACTGCCTCAGGCGTGTAAATGAGAGACTCATGCAAACTTAATTACTATTATGCCAATATACTTCAAACTATACTATGTTGCATGTAGTTCAGTGTAATTTGCATAACGGTACGTGTAAATCACGCGTGTTGATTTTCAAACAATAAGATTGCGGGCAACTTTTTCAATATTTTTGCCATAAACAGAGTGAAAGTAGAGGTATGAAAAAGCAAAGTCCTGACTTCCAGATTTTTGAAAAGTGTTGAAAGAATAAAAATTAAAAAAATTGGTGAGATGCAGTCAATCAAACCGGTAGTAGCTTTATAAGGAGAATCTACTCATTGCTGGAAGACCTGCAAATGACATTCGTTCCGAATGTGTTTTTTCTCTCTGTCTGTCTTATGCACACGCTGTTTCTTTCCGAAGTGGACTCTAGAAATGTCATTTTCGAAGAAGTTCGGTGTTTCTAGAACCCCGGTGTTCTGTTAGAAGCTCGATGTATGGCTGCCACACTAGTTAACGCAAAAGAACACCTCATCGACCTAATTTCCATCTACACATCGCTTCTGAATCGCAACAAAATAGGTTCATTTCTAAAGCGGATGGTTCTTCTTCTTTATTGGCTTCTCTTGGCTGTTTGGCGCCAATTTGAGATTTAAAGTGTAGACAGGTTCTTTTTCGCCTGGTCTTTCTAACGGAATGAAGGTCTTCCCCTGCTTTTCCGGCGGGTACAACGTCGAATACTCTTAGAGCTGGAGTGTTTTCATCCATTCGGACGATATGACCTACCCAGCGTAGCTGTTGTCTTTTAAATGGCTGGACTATGTCAATGTCGTAGTATATCTCGTACAGCTCATCGTTCCATCGAATGCAATAACCATAAATCTTCCGCAGTACCTTTTTCTCGAGAACTCTTAACGTCGACTCATCAGATATTGTCATTGTCTGTCACTAAGTGACTTATGGAGTTTGGTCGTTGTTTGTCGAGAGTGGACTTTGCTTCTCAATTGCCTGTCCAACCTGGAGAAAGCAGAACAAAAGCGGAACTGAGTTGCTTCCGACAATGTCAAGGTAAAACGGTCGTGGCGGTATCACAGTAAGCCGGCGAAAACGGTGGCCGAGGTAGATTGGCTAGAAAAGGAACTTGTCTACTATGAGTTGCTCTCGCAGACCAGACTCTCAATGCGGATATGTGCTGTCAACAATTGGACCATATAAAAGAAGAAAAGGTTCCCATAACTTTCTTCAATAAGTGAGGCATTGTATTCCATTAGGACGACGCCATTACACATACTTCGCTATTGACTCGCCAGAAGCTTCAGAAGCTTGGGTAGAAGGTTTCAATGCGTCTATATTCTAGTCCGTATTTAGCATCAGGTGGCGAATGACTTCGCTCTTTAATTTGAGTTACCATCTGCTCAGAGAGTGTGAGATTTTTCGTACCGAATCGATCGATCTCGAAATTTATAACATTTTTCCTCTTAAATATACTCTCATAAAATCCAATAGCCGATCAGTGTTGGAGTTTTTCTATGAGTCTCCAAACCCTCCACCAAACAATCGTTCATTAAACAGAATGTGGCGAACAAACACTTCTAAGAATTCCTTATTGCCTTGAAAAGTAAAATTAAAAGTGCTAGACTTCGAAGAAATGGAAATCCTGTGCGCGTACTTAATCATGCTTAGTAAAAGGAAAGCTTCATACTCCCGAGTGATTGATACTAAGTAGGAAGTTGCGTGTTCTATTCATATACATATATACACATGTCTCTGTAGTTACATGCATTGTACGTATGTGAGTACATGCTTGCAATGTCATTAATGCACAATGAACTACTTTAGGCGAGTTACTACTCGTTAGCTAGTCAAACAAAGGGGCGTTGGCGTCGACGACACATTATAGCGACTGATTGGTTGCATGAATGAAATGCATTAATTATACCTTAACTCACATTTGTTGTGTAACAACATAGACTTTGTCGCGTTAAATGCAAATTGAGTTTACATTTTGGCAACTGTGCATATACTGTTAGTCGCGGAACACCTTTGTGTAATTAGTTTCTATGAGCAGGTGAACCTTCGGCGGTGATTCACTGCTACATATAATTTTATATTACTTTGTTTTTTTTTTTTTTTTTTTTGTCGAGAGATTATTTTCATGTAGTATGGACTAGACGTTTTTAGAACCCTATGCAATCAATTGAAGGATACTACCATACCAAAACTATTTTTTATAAGAAGCATTATTTTTTGCAATGCTATGATGTTATTTTCTCAAAATATATATAATACCGGAAAACTATTCGCGCTTTTAAAATTTCGAATCTGGTATTCAAGGATGCTTATTAGCATATATGCCATAAAAAACTAATCGATCAGAATCAAGTTCCTATATGGAAAGCCTTTTTAATCGACAAGATATCTTCACGAAATTTTGCATAGATTAGATTATTCAAGCCAATGCTACATTCTCCGAACAAATGTTCCAAATCAGACCACTATAGCACATAGCTGTCATACAAACTGAACGCGTGAAATCAAGTAATTTTATGAAAAACTTTTTAATTTGCTGAGATATATTCACCAAATTCGGTACAGTTTATTGCTTAAGAGATCGCTACCATCTTCGAACAAATTGTTGAGATCGGACTACTATAACATATAGCTGTCATACCAAGTAATCGCTCAAAATCAACTCTTTGTATGGAACCTTTTTTATTTGAGAACAACTTTCTTGTTTTTAATAACTCAAATTATATAAATATACCGTTATTATTTCTCGAAAGATAATGTCTATGATAATTTTCTCGTTTTAGTTTCTAACATTGACGACAATTTGGAAATTTCACCAATTTTTCACAATTAAAGTTTTCTTAGCTTTCATTTTATTTTGTATTTTTTATGCAATATCACCTCTTTCGCTGATTATTTAATGTTTAAAATATTATTTAATTGGCCATATAATTTAGCGCCCTGTATACAACGCACTTGCGCACATCCATACACACACCAATACCGTCCTTTCCACTTACCCAACCGGCTGACAGGTCTTTCCGGCGCTTCAAGTGCATGGCGCAACACCGGTAATAGAGATTTTCTCAAGCAAAACTCCACAACACTCATTCGAAATAATTGTGAATTATTATCAAAACATTCACACATTGCTCCGTCGCTGTTATTACCATTGCGATGGCTGTCGGTGGCTGCTAAGCGTTGCTGTAGCCTGACCCCCAATGTCAGCAGACGCCGCTTTGGGCCGCCAAGTAGCTCTACGCGCCGTTTCCAAAGCCTGTCAGCTCTGTTAAACGGCCGTCTGTTCATACAACAACCAACCCTGTTTGCTTTCAGTCAAGTCTTGTAGGATTGTGTGTGTGTGTGTGTGTGTCGGCGCATCTCTTCACCGTTGTGCCACTAAATCAAATGCAAACACCGCACATTTTAACAAAACCAGCACGCAATGCAATTAATCATTTCAACTCATAAAAGTAAATATAAAGTGCAACAATAACAACAGCAATAAAAACAACAAATTATATGAATTTTGCGTTTATCACTTTAAAGAAATTTTAAGAGTGCGAATGCGAAGGCAGAAAAAAGCTGCTGGTTAAGCAATGAGAAGAAGAAAAAACAATAAAATAAGAAGAAATATTGACGACGGCAGTACCGAAATTGTAATACCCTTCACAGGTGTTTTAATTTTAACATAAAATAGTATTAAATGAACTTTATCTTAATTTTGATAGTTCAGTTTGTGTGGCAACTATAGCTTATAGTGGACCGATCTGAACAATATGCTCAGCGATTGTAGCGCTTTCTTGAACAATAATCTTTGCTAAATTTCGTATAGATATCTTGTCAAATAAAAAAGTTGTCAGTAGAAGTACTTTCTTTTGACTGATTGGTTTGTATGACAGCTATAGGCTATAGTGGATTAATCTGAACAATTTCTTTGGAGATTGTAGCGTTGTCTAGTACAATGATGGCTGCTAAATTTCG
>NW_017536407.1:928882-939805 GCF_001853355.1 Bactrocera latifrons | reverse complement strand
CTAGTACAATGATGGCTGCTAAATTTCGTGAAAATATCTTGTCAAATAAGAAAGTGTTCCATACAAGACTTTAATTTTCATCGCGCAGTTTGTATCACAGCTATATGCTATAGTGATCCGATCGATATAATATAATTGCTTCGTATTAATATACTCAGTTCAGGGTATGAAAAGTATTAATTCAGGCTTTGCTGGCGAGCTCAGCTTTTTTCATTTTAGCCTATGAATAAATGTTTGCGCTTTTCTTTCGCTTTGTGTCTTTCTTTGCATTGTCTCTTTCTTCGTGCTTGTCTCATTAATAATTTTGCATATTTTAATTTGTTTTATGCACAAACTTCCAGCGTCATTTACCATTTTTGCCGCTGTTGGCCGCCTAAAGTGCGTGACACTTTCGCACATGAATATGCAATGCTGCGGTCTTTCAGTACAGTACAGTACATTTGTGTGTATGTGCGCATGCGCGTGCCTGTTTGGCTGCTCCATTGCGTGAATGGCGTTTTAATTAAATGTTAATGCTCAATTCACTGTGGCATTTTGCTGTTTTGGTTTGCACAACAACAACACCAACAATTGGTAACTTTTGTAAAGCAACAACAACAATTTTCTTGCTTTGCAAACCAACAACAACAACTTTGGCAAACGTTAAGATAAGTTGTGCGCTGCGCATGCTAAGGCATTACGCCTTGTTTGGGGTGGTCGTAGGCTTTTTAAGCGGAAAGCAACTTCATTATTGGCCAATTGTTGCAGCAGCCGGAAGTCTACATAGTTGTGCATATATATGTAGCTATCACGATACCGTGGCGCGCTAATGATGTTAAATATTAATGCAAATAAATTTGTGGAAAAATTTGCTCATTAAAGTAAGAGATTTAGTGTTACAGTAACATAAAATGAAATTATATATTTATGTTTAGTTTATGTGGAGTGGGGGTTGATACGAGCCAATCATGTTTACTGCCGATTTATATTAGACAAGCAACAGGTGTGCATACTATGTTGTTATGTTATATACGATATCTCTTAAAGAATCTTAATATATGGTTTTAAGTGAACCGAAAGTAGTAAAATCATCCTACCCGATTTACGATTTAGTTGCTAGTTAGATAACTATAGATTTGTGTTTTGTTATCGGTAACAAATTCTAATGTACATTGTAAATACTAAACTACACGCTATATTTTGAATAAATAGAAGCTACACGAACTGGTACAGTATCGTCTTCGTAAACTTCACCAATCTCATTGGTGACCCTTTTTTATACAAAAAGTTCAAAATATAGCCAATTTCTTTATAATTTTCACTCATTTTTGAATAGGTGTAACCTTTTTGAACTTCCCCGAAATCAATTTTTTTTTTTGGTTAAATGGAACTCAAAATCTCACCTTTCCAACACTATACAGTACGACACAATGTGATTGGTAGCACTGGAGGTATACGACTGCTTAGGTGATTACTCAAAGACAAATAACCCGATAAATCTCCAAAAATTTCTATATGTTCTGCAGATATAAGTGTATTTAGTTCACCATACAATGACCAACCAATTATTTGATTTGTTCAAAAAAAAATTTTGGCTGTCCAAAAACAACCAATCTCTTCACCATAGCTGAAGTGCCTTGCTATTGCTGCATTGTGCTGCTCTTTTCCCCTTTGCGTAGATTTTTTTGGTAAAAATTTCCATCGCTTCATTCTCCGAACGATTTCTCTTCTTGAATACACTTTGCCTATTAGTTCCGTCGGAAGGTTCTGATTGGTTCCTTTTCAAGAAGCTTTAATATTCCTCTACTATCTGTTGGCGATGTAATTCTGCTTCGATTGAATTAGTAGGAAGACTGCCCTCTGGTTCCGGCTTTGCTACACCCGATAAAGAGATTTTCCTCAGACGCAGACCCTCTCTTTTAACAGCCATTTTGTAGTTTGGTTGTTACTTTAGAGGTGGAGGGTTCCATATTAATGCTTTTTGGTACGTCGGTACCCGCTGTATTCTCAGCTGTGTTGTACGTATGGCTAGTATGCATACCCTTACGATCGGCAATTTTAAAACAATTTATACCGTACTAATTTTTTTCATTCACAACAATCGCCTTTTTTATGCTGGCACACTAGGGGTGTCCGCAAAGGCGGGGTTGCCACATTTCTGGCATGTTAAGTATCAATATTTTGGTCCACGTTTTCATTCTCTATGTGTGGTCCTATATTTGTTGTGGTCCAAATATTTATAGTTTCAAACTCTCCTAATGGTTCCTCATATTCTTCTTTAGGTAATTAGCACTTTTAGTGGTTTTTTAAACAGTTTAGAAAAAATACCGTTACTTGATTTCGCAACATTATGCTCCTCTGAGTCAGCAGCGCAATCTGACCTGGTATTTATCATACACTAAGTCTTTCTTGCAAAAGTTCCCAACACAAACCGCAAACTCAACATATTTTATGTCAAACTCTAAAATATTCTGCGAGAAACCCCACAATTTAACATCACTTAGGTGAACTGTCATAAAACGAGGTGTTTAAGCCGCCGGAGAGATACACCACTTCCCAGCTAAGCAGTGCTAATTACCTCTTAAACTATTATTTCCGCACATTGCACATTAATTTCCATAACCAATGTCATTGCAGTCATAAGCGGCTGACACTTTCCCAGCTTCTCACATGCGCTGCGATTTCAAATTCTTACATTTTATTGCTGCCACCAACAGCAACATTACCACCACCACCGCTATCGCTTAAGACGTGTCATGGTATAAAGTGCAGCACCGAGCTTTTAAGACTTCCTCCTTTGCACCATTAAATTGTGGCAAGGCACAGACGCTACCATTTCAACCGCAGTGCAGTTAGACACACACCAACAACTCCTTCACAGCAGCACCCGCACTGCGGCTTTCCTACCCATTACCTTCCGAAGCAGTCTGAGCGCAAGAGCCAGCCAGCCAAGCCGGCATCCAACGCAACCAGCGTTTCATTTCCGGAAATTTGTTATTCCTACTTGCTGCCACTTCATTTTACAAGTCTCGACAACTGCCTTCACTTACACATTTTGCATGCCAACGGCAACGCCAAAAGCAACAACAAACACACACCTCTAACATAAATAGAAGTCACTCAACAGCGCTGGTTGCTTACTTTATATTTATATATATACAGCGTGTTGTTGTTGTTTCATTTATTACAAAAAAATAAAAAGGCACAATTAATTTACAATTCAACTGGCTCGGCCACAGCAACGTCACAGTTCGACGGCAACGCGTCAACGTGAAGGTTATTTGATACGCGCGCACTTGGCATTCATTACATGTGAGAAATAGAAGTAAGCGAATGCATAATGGAAAACAACAAATTGAAAAAAATTAGAAAAATTTAAAGAAAACACGCAAAAGTGAGTGCAAGATGTGCAAAAGACAATGAAAACTGCATATTCATCACTTAAATGACTAACAGCACTGCCGAAGACTCGCGAGTGTGCAAATTGCTTTTCTTTGTCTGTTGCGCCTCTTATCGCTTCACCCGCCTCTTGGCTGTTGCCGTCGTCTTTAACACTTATAAATGTTTGAATATTTGACCTCTGTTTGCCGCAGTCAATTTGACATTTACTTGTATAAGTGTCTACGCGCCTCAAAGCCTTTGTTTTAGACATCCTTCATGGTTGGCTTCATGAAAGCTGTTAGCGCTTAATTAACGTAATCTTCTGCTTAGCCTTCGAAACTGAACTCTTTTCTGTTTGAGAAACCAAAGATAGTTTGAATAAAGTTTTCTGAATCACTGATTTCCGGTTCTTGATGAATTCTCTTCCTTAACCGGGTTTCATTCATCAGAAGTCTTTAACCAGTTGATAAGGTGAAATATTCTGGGCTTAAACTTGATAGAAAACTTTCACGGATGCAAAATTTTGAGGAGAGAGATAGCTGCAGACTTCCTCTCCCCTTGATTGGCGGGCTCAAACTTGATAGAAAATATGCATGGATACCAAAATATTGAGGAAAGAGTAAAAAGGGCAACAATCGCCCCTTCTACTGCTGCAGAAAAGCTATAGGGAAAAGGGACTGTCACCAAAGATGGTGTTTGGGTCTACTAAACCATAGCCAAGCGAATAAAGTTCTATGATGCATTCGTCTGTTGGCGGGCACTCGAAAAGACTACACTTGCTAAGAAGTTTAAACGCGGAGAAAAGGCGCAGTGAGCTTTCTCACGGATAGGTCGAAGTTAGGATCAAAGGTTGGAGGAGAGTTTTCTGTAAGGAGCTTTACGTCAATCTTAACTTTAGGCTACGAGATTACTGCAGTGTCCTTCTGGCAGAAAGGGCTGCTATTAAGGCGGCTCAAGTGGTACTGCTATGAAGTTTCATGGAGGTAAGCATTAACTCCTACATCCGAGCAGCAATACTACTGCTATGCTCGCTATGTGTGCGCTCAGACTAGTCAAGGAGCGTCTGTCCTTACTTGAAATAGCATCAAGCAACTTCATCATCAGACTCGTTTGTGTGCCTGGTCACAGCGAAATCGCTGGCAACTGCAAACCCAATGTGCTAGTCAGAGGAGCAGCCGTACCCGTCTAACTTTCGAATGTGACCGAGTTAGATCCCTCAATAGGCATAAAAGAAGTAATTTTTACAGACGCAAGTTGTCATAGTTGAATGAAGGAGGATGATGTGGAAACTTTAAGGCACTTTCTCTTCCATTGTGATCCCTGTTAGGACCAATCTCTAAACCTAACCAAAGCTAAGGGCCGATTAATCTCTCTTTTCTTACTTCCACTTTATTCTATCGCTTTGTTCTCTTTTTCTATTCTCTATTACCTTACTTTATTTCTCTGGCTCTCTTCTCTTTCGCTCTTTTTCTCTCTGCCTTCAGATATTTTGTCCCTTTTCTCTCGTTATCTATATGATAGGGAAACTCCGTTTTCAGAGTTTTTGTAAGGTGGTTGACCGGACGCGTCAAGGTAACTTGAACGAGACCAACCCTTCATGAATCCGGTGATTACCTGTTACCTTACCTATCAGTATGAAAATATGGGTACAAAATAAAGGTGTAATTTATGGTATCAAAATGGGGCAAGATAAAGAAATTGTTGTAGGTTTGGAAACATATACAGTGAGTTGCAGCTAAAAGTAAAAAAGAGTGTTTTCACTACTACATTCTCATACTTTTTCGATTGATCTCTAGATTTAAGCGTCTAAATCTGATATCTTAAGATTAATGGACCGAAAAATACTGAAAAGACACCGCCTTCTAAACCACGGTATTGCTGTGGATTTGAATGAAGTTTCTCGAACATTTCTAGAGTTAGCATCCCAAATATTGAAATCTAAGAACAATTGAATGAAAAAATACTGAAACGGCACGGATTTGTCCGTTCCAACAGGTAGACTTCACTCGCTCCATTGCTGACACTTCTGATTTGAGAAACTCTAAGGTCACGTCTTTCTTAGTTAAAATCGTTATAATTTGCTCAGCTTCCAATGTATTGAAGAATTAATAATCTAAAATTAATTTAATATACTGTCTAGTTTTATTTCTCCAATGCTACAAATACAAACACAAATAAATTTACCGTTAACGGATATTAAAAATGTTTTCTGAACTAAAATAGCTTCGTCAGCGTTGCGGCTGAATCACGGAAGCAAAGCAAAATAAACAGCTGTCAAGCACATTAAAACAGCTGACTGCCAATAACTGCATCAAGTATAAAAATTCTCAAAGGAAATGTTTTCCGCTGCACGCTTCCCTTATTGCTTTCCGTTCATGCTGTCGTCAGCGCAGCGAGTCTACTCCTCGCCACATCACTCTACCCGGTATGTGGCCGTTGGTTGCGAAGCTTTGCAGTTATTCCAATAATTTTGTTGTCTCGTTTATTACAAGTCTTATTACTGAAAATTCGCTTTATCGCTCCGAAAATCGTTGAATGTGCGTCATAAGCTTTAGTTATTGTCGTTTCTTCAGCCAGACAACAATGTTGCAAGCCATTCTTCAGCGCCACTTCAGCATAACGGCTTCATGCGCTTCACAACCGTTCGTTCACTATTCTTAGCTCGCGTAGTTTATTGTGTCTTCATTTCGCTTTCTTCACCGTGCTTGCTGTAGCTTTTGCTGAGCGGCTCTTGACCGACGTTTTCATGCCTTCTTGCTTTTCAATATTTCAATTCGTTTTCCAGCTTCTTTTTCTCGCTCATCGGCTTTGTTTGTGCAGTTTTTTCGATCGTCTTTAAAGCATTGTATTCTCTTTGCTGATTATCTTGCTCGAAAGCAAAGAACTTACGCGAAAACATAATAAATACAAACAAATTGAGTCATTCATATCGTTTGTATGAGCTTTCCATTATTTCGCCGTAGAGTTTTTGGGCAATAAGAGTGTATAATATTTTTTGTGCGTAAGAACTTAGCTTTCTACGCGCCTGTTTTTTAACGTTTCTTATTATTCTCTTGTCTTATCTTTGCAGTTAGTTTTCTTACTTCGATAAGCGATTTGTGCTATTCTGTTGCTGCCAAAAGTGGTTTGATTTTTTGTTCAATAATATGGGCCGGGTAAAAGTTCGTTCACCCATTAAAGGCTTTCATTATTAACGAGCTCATATCGAATCGAAAGTTTTTGAGAGTAAAACTATCTATAAATACTAATGCTAAAAATACATTTCCTAAAGCGAAGTAAACATTCTTTTTAATTTTCGTGTAACAAAGCAATTGAGTGATCGAACATGCTTTCCGAAATGCTTCTAAATCGGGTGTATATACTGTGCATTTTTTAAGCTTTGAAGCTTTGTTCTTCGCTATACATATTACTACAGGTCATTTTATTCCTAGCTGTATTCGATCCGTAATATCGAATTTTTAAGTAATAACCTATTTAACTCTTCGAAATCTATGACAAACTTATGTTCACTTTCCGTTAAGCCTTGTTTTGATTTAACAACCCACATCGAGGTAGTGAAATTATTAATATCAGCTAACTTTGTCTCACACTTATTTTTATTATTTCTTCGTCATCTCGTTAAATCAACACCAGGTATCGACTCTCAAAGTAGTTACTTTTTTTTAATACAATACAGGTTTAAGGTGTCCTAAATGTTGAGTATGTGTTTGCGAAATATCGGTCCGAAGATTACTCTATAAATATTCGGTCTATTATGTCTTCTTGGCTAAGTTGTACTTATTCTTGAGATATACTAACTCCCGAGGATAAAAGTCTGAATCAAAGCTGTGAGAGAAAAAGTATAGTGTGTAGTAAAGGGTAAGTATTTCGACAGGTAACTGGCGAATGACACGCGTGATGTTTTGCTCCAAGACCTGAACCACCGGCCCAGAAACCACATCAAACCGTAATTATTTCTGGATGAAATGGCAACCCTTGAATCTTTTCAGGTTGCTCATATTCCTAAATGCGGCAATTTTGCTTGTTTACATACCCATTGAGCCAGAAACTATCGCTGAAGAAAATTGGCTCGAAAAAGTCGGATCTTTTTGGAACTTTTCAAGAGACTATAGAGTGTAACGATGTCGGTTGAGAAGGTCGAGCGACTTCAGTTCTTGCACAAGCTGTAATTCGTATGATTTCAATTTAAGATAGCTACGTAAAATACGCCAAGTCGTCCCAAACGTCACACCGAGTTGCTGCGAACGGCGCCGAATCAACTCTCCAAGGTCTTCGTGTACACTTTCAGCTATGGCTGCTATGTTTTCTTCACTGCTTGCCGGACATAGTCTTTTCAGTCGAATATTATCCAATAATTAATGCCGGGTCTCAAAATGGGTGATGGTTTTGCGTATAGTACGCTCAATAAGCCGATTGTGTTGGCCATAAGTTGAGCGAAGCGCATGAAACACATTCCTTACAGAACGTGAAATTTCTTAAGAAATTTGAACGATTTGTAAACATTGTTCAGGCGTAAGTCTTCGTGGATGAAATGCCAAACAATACTGAATAAAAATAATACACAAAATGTCAGCTTGACACGTCTCACGCGTGATCTGTCAAAACAAGGATATTGAAAAAAGGACCTCTACTTTGATCATCCGTTATAGGAACCCATTTATGATAGGTTAGGCTAGTCTAGTACATTAGTCTGTTACCCACGCGAGAAGAACCCATAATTTTCTTGAAAAAAAATAATTGAAATTGAAATTGTAGTGCTTAAATTAGCTTCGTTACAAACACTTATTTTATTTTTCTAATTGAAATAAGTGAAACCTGCAAAGGTCATCGGACTTTCAAAAAACCCTTTTGGTTTTGAAATTTCGTGTAATTAAAAGATAAAGGCATATTTTGCAATTGACTGGCTGCAATTTTAACTTTCACAAGTTTTCATTAAAAAAGGCGCTCATAATTCATTATTTTTGCATGTTTTTATTGTTATTGCTTTTTGCTCAACATAGCAAATTGCGGTGAGTTTAGCAAGCGCCACCTCGTGGTAGTACCCGGAGCCCGGTGCATGGCAGCGCTGCTATTGATGATGTAGGGTATGTACGCGGATGTGTGTTTGTTTATATGTAAATTTAGCAAAACAATCAGCGTTGTTAATAAAACAAAGCGAGCCAAAAGCGGACTCATAAATAGCCAAGACTATTGTAGTGTGTTGGAGGCGGGCTGCAGCGCTGGCAGTTTTGATATATAGGGCCCCAGCTCAGCTTTTGAGCATTTTTGTTAGTGTCTTGAGCCCTGCAAAGAAATTTGCAACTCATTGAAGCGATTACTAGCAGCGTGTTTGCTGTTTGCTTTGCTATGACTTGCCACCGTACAATCGGCGCCCCACTCAACTGCCGTAAGTCTGTATGTATTTCATATGCGCCAGCCATAATTTAAATTTTCTTTCCTGCATGTCATATCATTTGTATACCCTGCACAAGGTATATTGAGTTTGTCGCGGAGCTTGTAACATCCCAAAGGATGTCGGATACTATTAAAAATAGTACATATATTTATGTAAATTAATGATCAATTTTGAAGATATCGGTTTGAAATTTCACACACGCACTTTCCTCCCCAAGCAGCTTCGCACTTGCCGGAACTGTCAATATCAGACCACTCCAGGGCAAAGCTGCTATACAAAGTGATCGGCAAAATTAAGCTCTTGTATGAACAACTTTTTTATTTCACATGATATGTTGACGAAATTTAGTATGGATAGCTGTTTAGGGCGACAGTATAATTTCCGAAAATATTTTCCAAATCGGACCATAATAGCATATAGCTGCCATACAAATTGGTCGGTCTAAGTCAGAGTCGTGAATGGAAAACTTTTTTATTTTACAAGATATTCCCTCGAAATTCCGTATAGATTATAGTTCAAGGCAATGTTACAATTTTCGAAGAAATCGTTCAGAACGGATCACTATAGCATATAGCTACCATACAAATTCATCGGTCAAAATCCGGTTCTTGTATAGAAAACTTTTCTATTTTACAAGATATCTTCATGAAATGCGGTAACTATTACAATTCAAGGCATTGCTACAATCTGCGAATGAATTGTACAGATCGCATCACTATAACATATAGCTGCCATACAAACTGATCGATCAAACCCAAGTTCCTGTATGAGAAACTTTTTTAATTGACGAGGTATCTTCAAGAAATTTAGCAGATGTTATTATGTAATGTAGGCCTACATTTTATGAACATTTTGTTCAAATCGGTCTACTGTAGCATATAGCTGCCATACAAACTAACCGATCCGTGTCAATATAGAGATCTTTTTATACCCTTTAATTCTATAATAAAAACACCTGTGAAGAGTACTATTGTTTCGTGTAGCCGAAGTTAACGGGCTTTCTTGCATTTATTCAGATGAGCAACAACAACAACAATACTTAATCGTCTTAGTGGTATCAGCACAGATGACGGCATCTCAAAGGCAGATCATTTTAATAAGAAAATTTTGCATACGTATCTTATCTTGCTTCCTTGCACGTATTAAAATTTTCTAAGAGCGTAAATGTAGGCAAAATATTTCATGCAAACCTGTTGCTACACCCTCTCATATGGCTGCGTTCCCGTCCCTTTTATCTACCTGTTGCGGCCGCTAATGCTGCAATGTTGGCGTTGTTGCTGTTTTTTTTTGTTTTTATTGTTGTCGTTTTATAATTTTTTGTTATATTTGTTGGTGGTTTGTTTGTTGTTCTTGCTGTTCCTGTGATTGTTGCTGCAATAAAAGTTGGCAACTGCTGTAGCTGCAATTGTGCATAACATGTTTGCGCAACAACAACAACAGTAATAATAATGATAACCACAACATAAATTCTTATTGTTGCAATTTTTGCACTTCCATGTCGGCATGCATCAGCATCCTTGTATATGCATATGTATATAAATACATACATACATACACATATATATATATTTGTATGCCTGTGTGTCTGCTTTTTCTCAACTTTTATTTATTCATGTTTGCCGCTAATGAATTGCTCAGCTTTGCAGTGAAAGGCGTGACGGCGATTGCATTGTTTTACCACTGCCGTGGCTGCTGTTGCTGCTGCATCTGCACCATTTAATTTTTGTGTGTATGTGAAATTTCTTCCACCGAATATCTGTAACTGCCACAACGCTCTTTCGGCCGCACGAAAGTTCACGCCTTTATGTGATTTGTGTGACGTGCAAATTATGGTCGCCGTCAAGTGAGTAGTGTGCATTTAGGCGCATATCAGTGCAACTAGTCTTATATATAATTATATAATTACACATACATACAAACAGTGCTAACTGTAACATTGTTGTGCGTATTCTGCGCCCAGTTTCTCCAAGCGTTTAAGACATGCTGCTCCTCCTCTTAAAGTGGCAGCTTTGCGCCATGCCATTCCGCTACATTTGCTGCCATATTTGCATATAAAATATGTACATATGTATGTGCTTACACATGTTATAGGCGCACACGCCTCTTTTCTGCTACATATGGTTGTCTTGATTTATGTGTTTTTATTTTTTTTTTTTTATTTTTTTTTT
>NW_017536407.1:900312-928852 GCF_001853355.1 Bactrocera latifrons | reverse complement strand
GCATTTACGCATATTTGAAGTTCTTGCGCTTCACTGAATTGTCTTATTTATATCGTTCTAAATATATATATATACATATATTAGGGTGGTTCAAAAAAAAAATTGTTCTTTTTTTTCGTTTGGTGCTCTGAAAAATAGGTTCCCAGACATCTCTAAGGAAGCTTCTCCAGGAATGATTTCTTAATTGTAACGAAAAGGTCCTCCTACTCACAATTTTCTTTTTTTTTCTTATTATCATATAGAAAACTTTATCTCGCTACCAACTACTTGAAGAAATATATTGTTCCTTAGATTTTGTAAGAAATTGAATGCACTACAAAAAAGGTCTGTACGATGTTTTCATAAACCCAACCGTTTAAAAGATAATAACAGTTAAAGATTGATTATTAAAACTCAAAGGTTTCTGAAGAGGCTTTTTGAGAGGTGCCTAGGAACCTATTTTTTTCAGAGAACCAAACGAAAAAAATATTTTTTTTTAATCACCCTAATATATACATACATTGGTATGTTTTTGCGTAAATTGCAGAAATTGCCAACATTTGGCAATGACAAATTATTTATGCTCCCTCTCCACTGCCTTATATGGTGCGCCATCAATTTTGCTGGGTGTGATTTGTGCTAATTTTTCACATAATTCTCTCATGCGATAAATTATTTTATTTGCACATAATAATTACACATAGATATGCACACTTCGTTATGAATCCAACAGCAAATCGCCGGAGATCTTTGCTTATGCAAATCCGCAGCTCAGTCTGGTGTTGTTCTCTGACAAGTAAGTGATTATTTATTAAATAAAATAATTGTGACAAGAGTCCTTAATATTCCATAAAAGAGTTTAGTATATAAATTTACTAAATTTGAAAGACAAATTTCGAGCGCTATCTTCACGAATGTCGCAAACCTACGCGGAATAAAAAAAAAATAAAAATAATAATAAATAGGTGTAAAAATTCGCTTAAACAAAGTCAATAATTTGAAATGTGAACAAAACTACGAGATAACCTTCTTCGTTCAAAAAATCTCAGAAGTAGCAAATAAAGAGTTCTGACATCGGAGAAGTAGGAAAATAAAAGCAAACCACCATTTCAAAGCTTTAAAATATATATGTAAGTTTACGTCTTGCATAACCTAAAAAGTCTTGAAACGGAATCACAGATTTCGCTTAGTACTCCTGGAGTTACATTCCGACAGCAAAGGCACTACAAAATTACAGAAAATATTGTTTTCAACTCATATTCTTAAGCAAATTGTAAAGACTTGCTGTCGTCGAATGTTTTTCCTCTAATTTCTTCTATCTTCTCATTCAGAATCGTAAGTCATATTTTTTTTTATCTATTTTACATGTTTTGGAAAACCATTTTAGTATGATTGAGTGGTTGAAGTAACGATTAGTTTAATATTTCTGAAAATAAAGCTTTTTCAGCTAATAAGAAGTTAATAACCTAGTTGGAATTCGCATTACAGTGAACCGTCGAAAGTTTGTTGATTTAAGGGTCTCAAAATAAGTACGTGTGTGGAAAATACCAGACTTGAGACCGTTTAAAAATATCCTCAGTTTTTGGAAATATTTGCCAATTTGAACATAATGAAGGACTGAAAAATTAAATAGTATTCTAAGAGACTAAGTCAATAACTCAATATGCCTATTGCGTATTTCACTAAAACATTTTGCTTTTTTTAAAACAACTTAAACACGATTCTTTCATTATGTAAAACATTTTATTAAATTATATGTTTTCCATTTTGAGCCAAAGGCTTTTGCCATCTTTCGGGCAAGAGATTGATTCTATGCTCATAAAGTTTTTGATCCTTGCAGGATTTGAGGTGAAGGTACTCTCATCCAAACAATTTTGCGGAGACCGGAACAAGTAATAATCCGAATGTGTCAAGTCTGACTAATATGATAACTACCACACCTATCATAATGTACAGACATACATAAATCATTCAAGCTTCACAAGCTTTTGTCGAGTCATCAAACTTTTATGAGGGATTGCATTATCCTGTTTTAACATTACATCTTTTCTATTGATCAAGTCTGGCCTCTTATGTTTGAGTGCATCACTCAGTTTGTCCAGCTGATCCCCATACACTCCAGAATTTTCAGAATTAGTCGGGGTATTGTCGGGGATACCTTTGAAATCCCATCAACTTGTTCGGTGACTATCAGCCTTTGAAGGGGTTTGAGCTGATTCATCCTTTTTGGACCATAATCTCTTACGATTGACATTCTTGTAAACAACACACTTTTCGTTGGCAGCAACAAAGCGCTTCAAAAATGGATAACTACTTTGATGTTTGGTAAACAAATCACGATCGTTAATGCGACGAAGCAAATTTCGTTCCATAAGGACATGAAGAACCTATATGACGAGGCAAGAAATTAATCCTAGACGTTTGATGTGCTTGTGAACGTTACGTTTTAATATTTCAGCAATCTTTCGGGTTTAGTATTTTATCCACAAGAGGTCTTCCAGGACGTGGTGCATCCTCAAGATCGATATTGCCGGAACGAAATGTTGCAAACCATTTTTGTCATTGTTATTCTATCAAGGCATCTTCTCAATACACATCACATAATTTTCGTCTTGCTTGGATCATTTTTACGCTATTCTTAAAAATTTATTTTAAAAAAAAAATCTGTTCAAATATATAAAAAATTCAATAAGATTAGGGCTTCCTTTTATGTATCCTCCTTATTTTATCCTTAAAGATGGTTATTAATGGATTACCTAATTATTTTAAGTAGTATTTCGGGTGGTATCGATATTTGTTTTATATTCTTGATTGCTAAAATGTTCCCAGCACCCAATAAGTCCGGTACTTCTCAATTATACTTTCTTGAGGTCTTTAATTGTCTCAGCAATTTAATTAAGTCAAATTAATGGCCAAAAATCTGCGAATGGATTTAATTAACGATAACACAAAGTTAGGTTACCCACTTTGTGTTTCACACTTTAATTGAGTCAATTAGGGAATTTTCTTTGAGCATAATAGT
Source organism: Bactrocera latifrons (assembly GCF_001853355.1). Taxonomy (NCBI): domain Eukaryota; kingdom Metazoa; phylum Arthropoda; class Insecta; order Diptera; family Tephritidae; genus Bactrocera; species Bactrocera latifrons. The sequence continues at coordinate 925,851 of NW_017536407.1, read as the reverse complement.
TTAGGCAATTTGGTAAATCACCAAATTAAGATTGATACTTCGGCAATCTGAATAAGTAATTCCGTTGAGAGTTTGACAGATGCTTTGTTTTGATTTTGTTGTAAACAGATGAACTTGATGATTGTTAATTTTGCGCATTTTAAATATTAATAATTGCTCAGTATATCACTTAATTATGTGGGATAAAATTACTGCTCAAACATTTTTTGGTTTTATAATGAGAAAAGAGATTATTAACAAATAAAGAATTTTTTTTATTTCGCAAAGTCATCACAAAATTTCAAAACTAGTATAGAAATCTCGTGCCTACACTTCAATTTTAACTTTGATCATACAATTTATACACGTACTCACTTAACATTCCTAAAAGTGTCTGAAATGTGCGCATTCGTAATGATAACGTGAGTAGAAATTTCGCAGTAGTTGTAAATAACGGTCTCCAGCAATTAGATTAGACTAATTGCTTTCCATTCAACGGTAATTCGTAGCTATTTGAGCAATAAACATGTAACCAGGTACTGTTAGTAAAATTAAACACCAATTAGGAAATGATCAACAAGATAACCACGCTGAACAACATATGTGTCTGAAGCGACAAAATTAAATTTTTACTGCTCTAGATTGTAAAGCAGTTACATGCCACACGAGTGAGTCAGTTATACGCCGAGGCGCATACAAAATTTCATATAAATTCTTGCCGAAAAAACTGGAAGCCACGTTCATATGAGTACGAAAATCCCGAAAATAGTTGGAAGACAGCAAACGTGCGCTGTTCTTACCCAATTTTTTTGTGCTTTTAATTTTCTATGTCGCGTTGTATTGTATTGTGGTATTTTCACACAAAATTTGGGTCAATTGAATGCTTGAAAACTGGTTCGACGGTGGCAATTTAGTACGTGCGAGCATGGAATTACCAGCAGCAACTACAATCAAGCGGTAAATAAAATAAAGGCAGCTGTAGGGAGGGGTTAAACGCGAACGAAAATTAATATGAGTACGTCTTGTAAAAAAAAAGTTAGGTTATGTACATGTACGAATGTATTCTTTGAAATTTGGAACCAGCCCTTGGTATGAGACTTTCTCCCACTTTTTTTAACTTCTGCAATATAAATTTTCAGCAGTTTGGTAAGCGATTCCTCCAAGATCAACTTCTCTTCCCTTATATGTTTGTGGATATAGTAGTTTAGTTTTCAGCAATGGTTTCTAGATTGAATTAATTAAACACATCCAGGGCATGAACCCTGAACCTGTAGGTACGCTGGAAAACTTTTGCTCAGGATCTTGTTCAACGGTCGAAAAGCTATAGATACTTTCTCTGTTTGAATAGTTCGTTTTTTTGGACGTTTTTTTTTTTTTTTTTTTTGTTTTACTCCAATTAATAAGATCTGAGGTCCCAATGCCCTGAAAAGATTCGGAGAACATAGGGAACTTTGTTGGACAACACTATCTATTTTAGAGCAGTCACTACCACCAGATCAAATGACTGTTTACAAAAGTTGATTGAAAAACTTATACTATATGTTGATTTTACCCGAGGCATCCACTCCAATACCACATCTGTTCTCTGACATTGAGCTTAAAGCTAGTGAAGTCAAGCATTGCTTTACTATTATCACCATGCTACTTCGAAATAAAACTTGTCTGGTTGGCTCACGTCCTTCCATTGGGGATGGTTTTTACGTGACGGGTCTTTAGGCTGCCTTTAAATGGATGAATTAAGGCTACCCATAGGATACTTGGTTCAAGTCGTGAGCTGCTTCAGCCATGTGTAAAGGAATCTCCAATTCCCAAGTGAATTGTGCTCAAGTCCCTTTCTTCACTTGCGTGAACTTCTATATACGAGTCCATCCTCTCGGCTATAACCGCTTAAGGGTTATCTATACCAATAAAGAAGAAGGTTGTCTGACGACGGTGGAGTCGTGGGAAATTATAACGGCGATGCACTTGCTTGCTTCCATCAAAATGGGAACTTGTAGGGTTATGAAAGCGTTCTGTCTCAGAGTGGAACATAAAAGATTAATGGACCTCTTAACTCTTAGCAAAGCTCACATCGTCTCAATGATAGGCGTCTTAACTGACCATTGACGCATTAGCACTCACGCGGTGAGGCTTTAGATTTTGGATGACAAAACTTGTCAAATTTGCAATGAAGCAGATGAAGTGCAAAAATTTAGCCACTTTCTGCTCCACTGTCCAGCTCTTGCCATAGTAAAGTTGGAGTATCTCGATTGGCTTACCGGTGAATCCACTGAAATTAATATTAACCGCCTCAATAAATGTTTGGCAGTCACTAGGCATTTTGTCGATAGTTTTTTGATCGATACCAAGGAATTCTGGATATCTCATCGATATTAATATTAAAGATAACTCAGCCTATTTACCTAACCTAGCCAAACCTACCCGAGGTTGTCGACCTATTTTGAATTTAATCGAGCTTTTGAGTTAACAGGCAAGCGTCTCTACCGGACTTTTGCTGTTCCTAAAACAATGATGTCGCAAAGATTTTTGAACCTTGCTCGTATCGCTTAGTTTTCAACTGTCAGTTTAGAGGTGTTTCGGCTCTTAACTCAAGCAGCTGGTGTCAATTTATTCATTTGAACGAGTTGCGTATTCGTTTCACCACTCTCCAAGTGTTGTACACGGGTATAAAAAAATAACTTACCGCACGGCCGGTAATAGCTGGTCTCGTTACATATGTATATTTTTCGCCGCCTCTCCCCACATACACGAGTACTTAAACTGCCTGGTGTGGCACGAAACATGCGCGACGACGCTTTAAGTACATGTTTGAATAACTTTAGCAACATTGTAGTCAAAAATGCCACAACAACAAAACATACGAATATAATTTGCAATAACAGCTGTGGAAAGCGCACGCAAATTACCCACTAACTCCATTACCACGAGTGAGTAGCTGTCGGCAAATTCCGTGGTCGAGACACAAACACACATACACCAACTCAAACCAGATTGTAAACATATACGGCCGGTATGCAGCTGTACGACTCGTATAAGGCCAGGACTAGAGCAAAAATTTTAAAAATTCACTTAAAATGATTTGCGGCAACTTATCCGTTAAGCGCTCACCTCCGGCGCGGTGAGCGAGAGAGTTGCGGCATCAACTCAAGTGTATTGTTGTTGATTGTATGCTTGTAGTTACATGTATGCGTAGGCACATTGACCAACTCAAATCTGACTAATAAGAGCGCGTTGTTGTTGTTGATGTTGCTGTGGCTTGGGCAGAATTCTTGTGCTGTAAACGCCACTGCTTTGATTGGCATAAATGGGCAGCCACTGGTTGATTCCTGCGCGACATATAATCTTTTCCTTAATCACTTCATTCATTGCCACAACATTCAGCACGAGATTATCAGAACAGACACACTTGCACACACACTCAAGCAACTCTATGTCTATGGTTTGCCGCAAGTGGGCGTTTCGCTAGCAACCAGCATGCCACTCTCATTCGTTTTCAATTGAATTTAATGTTCTTTTAAGGTTCTAGGTACATAAATGAACCCGACACTGGAGTGGGCTTTACAGAAGTGCTAATGCGCGGCGAGTTTAAGTGCCAATGTGTATGTGTGTAGTTGTGTGTATGTTGCCATGGATCAGTCGTCTCGGCAGTCGGTAGTCATAGGTAGGCGTTAATTTGATTTGCTGTTAAACTGCAATTAAAACGAGCACTCGCTCGCACTGCTAGATTTATGCTCAGCTGATCGTTAGAGCAAATTAATTTGTAATGGAATGGAAAGGGCGAAATTCTTAGTGTGAGCTGGGTGTTGAATGTGTCAGCAAATCTACGCTAATCTAATAAAATAATGTTTCTGAAATTTTTAGATAATAATAATGACCTTTTTGTCTCTACGTCAGCTTCACGAAGGTCTAAACGAAGCTCCAACCTTGAGTTGGTCTGGATGAACTGTATTATATGGTCCGGTTGCGGTGGTATATCTGGGATCGACATATATCTTCTTTCCCTAGGCAGGATGGGGTGTTCTTCCTATCCACAGCTACTAGCCTGACGCCCGCGTATACCTACCCAGCATTGGCAATTGTGGCCTTATAAATCTGAACCGATCTTCGGTCATCACCTGTTATCCTTTTGATCTGGCCCTTGTACCAGCCGGCATCTGTACATGACGGTGACGGACGCGGATTGCCTAATCTTCCAGAGCCATGTTTGTCAGGAGAGTATGCAAACATATCCACTGGACCCAGTTGATTTCTCCTTGAGATCTTCTTCATGCAGTACGCCAAATCTGTTCCGTACCACGTTAACAAGCAATTTTGCGGTGACGCCTTTGCCCTAATCCTTTTGTCTGACGGCTTAGCCTCTTTAGCTCACCACTATCGCACGGCCTCCACTGCTGGCAGTCCAAGCTTAAAATTGGGTAGAACTGCTTTGGCGCCATTAATGGATTCTTTGTGCTCTTTTCTAAGCTCCTTATTGGTTGGCGATTGTAGCTGCACCCATCTCAGCAGATAGGCAGCATACCTTGCCTTCACTGTATCATCAACCTTAAAACTAGGCGGTTCCCTGACAGCATTTTTTACAAGAAACTCCCTTAATTCTTTTGTGGTTCTGGTTCATATTTTGGACCCACGAGTATAGAGGAATAGCCCCACCATGCATGGGAGGCGATTTTATTATGAAAGGTGGCAGGTATTCGTAAACTCCGTTCGAATCTGGCTATTTAAGGGCCCCAGCCTGGTTAATCCTATGCACGGGTCGTTGATTGATTGATGAGCAACGAATAACCGATAAAAAGTCAGTCCTTAGCCTGTTCTAATACTATGTTATCTATGTGTTACTCGGCATATTCGGACAGAGTTCAGTGTGAAATTTTTATCAACCCATAGTATATAAAATACAAAATCACTAATATCTTTTGAGCTTCTAACCAGACTTAGTCGCCGCTTCAATTCATCCACCTCATTTTGATTTATCGATTTGTATAACCATAAAATAAAATTCTCATAAGGACAAACATGTTTTTTCTTTCATTTCTTTCTTTTCATGTACCCTCTTTATTGAAAACTGCAACAAATCATTTAAGTGGCTAACGTTCTTTTTACCTTAGTATGAAGCCTTTGTTGCTTTCTTATGACCTTTCAAATCTTACCAATTGCTACTCACCTGCAGCGCCTGCGCTTAAAAAATATGAGCACTGTCAAATATTTTATGATTTTTGCTCCATAAAAGCAAAATATCCCTTACAACTTCCAGCCATTTTCTTACGGTTTGCTGCAATTTGCCATTCCAATGACATAGAAAGAAAGATGTGACATATTACAAGCAAACAAATGAAGGCTACACTTTGCTACAAGCGCAATTTATGATGCATATAATGTATGTATGTATATGTATGTTTCGTTCTTGGATTTAAGTAAAAGGGGTGTGAATATTTTAGCAAAAAAAAATTTTTTTTTTTGAGAAGATAAAACTTTTTCTTGCTCATTTGATGAAGATTAGAGAACGTTAGACCTGTAAACAAAATTATTCTTTATGTGATCATAACAAATAATATTTCTTTTCTGCTTTACAAACTAACCGACAAAGTAACCGATACAAATATACTGATAGAAACCGACCTATGAAAATTAACTTCTTGTATGAAATTTTTTTTATTTAACAATATATCTTCACGAAATTTGGCATGAATCACAGTATTTTATAGCTGTCATATGAACTTAATGCACTAAATTCAGTTCATATACCGAAACTTAACTAACGAGATATCTTAACGAAATTTGGCATAGATTATTTTCTAAGACAATGCTGTAATCTCCACAGATATTGTTCAGATCGGACCCACTATAGCGTAATGCTGCCATGCAAAGTGATCGTTCAAAGTAAAGTTCTTGTATGACAACGTTTCTCATTTGACGACCAATTGGAACAATGTTATCTTCCAAGACAATGCTACAATCTCCGCAGACATTGTTCAGATCGGACCACAATAACATATAGCTGCCATACAAAAAGGCCGATGAAATAATTTTTTTGTATGAAAAACTTTTTTGTATAGAAAATTATTTACACGAAATATAAAAAAAAAATTAATAATAGCAAAAATTTAAAATATTAAAAAAAAAATTTACAAATAAAAATAAATATTTTACTACGCAATTAGAAAAGGCAGTCATACCCCTAATATTTTCACCTGCATTATAATGCAGAAATAGCTGGAATCTATGCTTTTGTTCAGCTATAAAACAGCTTCCTCTTATGCATATACATATATATTTAACTATATATACATATACTTACACACAGACATACACATATTTTTAATTAACTCATGCTCAGGGCCGCCAGCTTTTATTTGAGCGCCTTTGCGACACGTCAACGCTAGGAACGCCCTATAATGCTTGTAGCCTTATTGAATGAGCAGTCGAAAGTTTAACACTTGAACTTGCAATTTGCAAAATTGCCAGTCAATTGTGCCGTGAAACACTGCAAAAATAGCCCGAAATATGAGTGAACACCGCCACACACTTGCACTCAAATATAACTACATATGTATGTGCATATGTTTTCATACCCGCAACCGCTTGTGTGTGTTTGTAATTTGGCTGTGTGTGTACGTGCCACCGCATGCATTGGCACACGCTTCAAGCAGCTGTAATGTTGCCACAAAAAGGCGCAAATTTACTGCAGCAAACAACTTTGCAAGTGGCAATTGGCCGCCCGAGCACAACAATGTCAAGTATGATGCCCCTGCTGCCGCGCCTGCAACAGCGCCAGCTGCAATTACGAAAATGCAGAAATGAACCCACACACACACACACACTCGCACGCAGTTGAATGCAGTTGCACATGCATGTGCAAAGCGTTAGAATTGAAGAGTATAGCGGTATAGAGGCGTGTGCAAACATTTCTGGCGACAAGTGGATGCACAGCTAGGCAACAAAGGCGGTCGTGGCAGAGGGGCGTGGCGTTGCCACTACAACTTTGAATAGCGATTTCTGTGAAAAATACAGTAGTTAAATGGCAAATAGTCTGTCGCAGTGCAACAACAGCAAGCAAAAGCGCAAAAATAGAGCACATCTTATTCACACACACACACACATACTCACATGTATTCAGTCAGTTGTACATACACTTGGCCACACTGACACGCAATTTAACATATGAATATTACATTTCAAGAGCTCGCTTTAGAGGCAAATTAGTGCATAATTTAGCAAAAGCCACCGTTAGTTGTGTGGGTAAGTAGCCGGTCGTGCCGTTAGTTCTAAATTAAATTATTGTACTTTCTCACTGAGCTGTGTAATAATAATAAAATGTGGAAATGAAAGAATAAGCGCGGAAAAAAGTCTAAAAAAGTAATTGCAAAATGTCAGTGAAATATAAAAGCTGGAAAAATAGAGCAAAAAAAAAAAACAAAAATACTAAGAGAAAAACATTAAAAAGCATTAACATGCAAGTCGCATACAATACAAATAAGCAGGCCCTGAAATAGAGCAAAAAATGCTACTTATATTAAGCCGGGAGCACACGTGCAGCATCGCAAGCGGTGGAGGGGGAGAAATATATATAAATGTTGAATTGTATGTACTTAAATGTAACAAGAAAAGGCGTCAACTAGAACTGCAAGCTATAATACCCTTCACAATTGAAAAGAATTTGACCGGTCAGTTTGTATGGCAGCTATATGATATAGTGGTTTGATCGGAACAATTTCTTTAGTGGTTATAAGGTTGACTGGGACAACACTTCTTGCCAAATTTCATGAAGATATCTTCTTAATTGAAAAAGTTTTTCATACAAAGACTTGATTTTGATTATATGCTACAGTGGCTCGATCTGAACAATTTCTTCAGTGGTTGTAACATGGATTTCGACAATAATTCGTGCCAAATTTCTTGAAGATATCTCATCAAATAAAAAAGTTTTCGATATAAGAACTTTTACCGGTCAGTTTGTATGGCAGCTATATGCTATAGTGGTCCGATCGCAACAATTTCTTCAGTGGTTATAAGGTTGACTCGGACAACACTTTTTGCCAAATTTCATGAAGATATCTCATCAAATAAAAAAGTTTTCCATATAAAAAATTGTTTTTGACCCTTCTGGTTGTATGACAGCTATATGCTATACTGGTCCGATCGGAAAAAATTGTACGGTAGTTGCACCGTAGCCTTAGACAATAATCCATGCCAAATTTCATGAAGATATCTCGTAAAATAAAAAAGTTTTCCATACAAAGACTTGATTTTGATCGTTTAGTTTGTATCGCAGCTATATGCCACAGTAGTCTGATCTGAGCAATATCTCTAGAACTTGCAGCTGTACTCAGAACAATAATCCTTGCCAAAATTCTTGAATACATTTCGTCAAACAAAAAAGTTGTCCATATAAAGACTTGAATTTGAAAGTCATTTTGAATGGCAGCTATATCCTATAGTGGTCCAATATTGACAATTCTCACAAATGTGCTATTATTGGGGAGAAAATGACTTGTGCTAAATTTCAGATTAATGTCTCAAACACTGATGGACTAGTTCGCGTATATGCATACATACAGACAGACGGACAGGCAGACGGGCATAACTAAATCGACTCACCACGTCATACTAATATTTTATATACACTTTATGGGGTCTCTGACGCCTCCTCCTGTCTGCTGCAAACTTTTCGGCAAACTTAATATACCCCGTTCAGGGTATAAGTCGGTGTGGTACACATTTACATACATACATACGTACTATTACATATAGTAATGTAGTACCGCGCTCGAAAGTTTCTAAGGTCTGTTAGGCACTCTAGCCGGTTCTAAGCCCATTGTGGTACCAAAATGTATACTTAAGTACGTACGTCTGCCGCCCCTCGCGTGTCTATAATCTGGTTAGCAAAGTGCTGTGTGTCAGCTTACATATACTGTAGTTATAGCCATATATAATATATACATGTGTTAGCTTCTAACTATCAACGTCATAAAGTCAGCATATTAAGGCGTTAGAATGTGAGAAAAATAACTTTTAAATAAACAAATGACAAGTATAACAGCAAAAAGCTGTAATAACTAATACTCGTTATAGCAAAATATGTGCGACAAAAACAACAACATGTGTGGAGGTCGGGTAGTAAAAATACATGGAATATTACTTACATATGACATAGATTATTTTTTCATAGTTCCATAAAGCCGCAAGAGTGGCTTAACGTATTTTGGCAGACGCGAACATGTCAAAGTAAAGATTATTAACCATTCCAACCAAAAAACCCTATAGAAACCCTTCTATAAGTTAAGTCGTACGGTTGTGCCAAAATCGATAGGTCTCACTTGGACTGATATTCGTTCTTTGTGTTGCCTGTAAACTACTAATAGTAGATTACGAAATCACGAACATGATCAACGAAGCGTTTTAAGTTTATCAATTATTTAGCCGCACTGCGCGTCAATCTATTGAACAGAGTCAAGTAAAAATACCTACATTTACGGCAAGATTAAGATTACCAAAAAAGGCCGACATCTGAACGTTTCCGCAGCCGTCCTACAGCCCAGATGTGGCTCTCGAGGACTTTTTTGTTTCCTTGCCTAAAAAGGCCGATGAAAGGCAAGCATTTTAAAACGACAGAGGGGTTCCAAGCAGCATGCACCTCGGCTCTCAAGGCTATTCCGGAGAGTGCCTTCCGTGACGCCTTCAATGCTTGGAATCACAGCACTGCATCAACGCAGAAGGAGCCTATTTTGAAAGTTTTTAAAGAAGTCCTATTACTTTCCGGACAAACCCTGTATATTACAAAAATATGCCAAGCGTTAGACAGATCGATAGATAGTAACATTGAGATTTTCCATGATCCTTGTGAGGTTATATCTTCCCAGAAGCAGCTTGGCATGGCGCCTTCCTGTTGTCTGCTGTCAGTGCTGTTCTCTTCCTACTTTATTCTCTGTGCCGAGCAACTCCTTAAAAGTGTGAAATCCCACGGCAATGCATGGTTCTAGCTCCATCATCCTGGGTGCTGCCGCAGCTCATTGTCGGCTACCCCTTTCTGCCCCGGCTCTGAGATTAGATGTACCCGGTTGCACACTGATAGGCGGTTCAGCCTTGCTATACACACCTCCCCTAAAAGCGATTTAATCTCATACGCTAAGATCGCCTTTACTGCCGCTTGACTATCGCTAAGTATAGAGATAGTTGTGGTGGAGATTGAGTTCTGCACACTGACTTAAAGCAAAGACTTCTGGCACGGTATGCAATTCCGCTATACCTGCTTCAATGCCTTCCGGTGTTTTCGAGCCGCCAGTATACCATTGTATAGTGCCACCCCTCAGCAGTGTGTCGAGCGTGAAGTCATTCCACTCTGCCTTACTGCCGAGAGTAACTCTTAATTCATTGCAAAGTTAATCCTCTTCGTAACGTCGTCCCTTGGAAGAAGGGCCAGTTTTGTATCTTCTCCTAGGGCCTTCATTAGTTGAGACGATATTTTTTTCCTTTGCCGAAAACATCTTCTGCCATTAGCAGCCCGATATGTTGCCTATATTCAAGGCGTTCTAAGAATTTATGAAACCTCAAACACGGTTTAAGATTATTATTACTGTGCCCAAAAAATAAGATGACATTGTATTTATTTTGAAAATTGAAATTTATATTTCTCAACATTTTTATGAATTATTATTATTTTTTATATCAAATTACATTATTATRGTTTTTATAATTAAGAAATATATTAAAATTTATTTTAGTAAATATTTTTTACTTAAAGAAACTATTCAATTACTGCTTAAATATTTAGTGTGCAGCTTAAGTAATTGCCATCATGCAGCGCCCATCCCTCATAGACCACGACACTTGCGTGCTTAAACGCCATTGCGTGCGTCGCCTTGCGTTACACTTTAGCAAATGCAAACATATTTCGTACACGCATGCGAACGAACACACACACCGTGACGCTGTCAAAGTGCTTACCAATTTTATAACACCGTAAACTTGTCACAATGTTGCATTTAATTAATAAACAAATATAAAACACACAACGCTCAAAAGCCACGGACAAGCGCACATACATACTTGCATTGCGCCTAATTGGACGCACCGGCGTAAATAAGCGGCGCTCGCCGGTTGATCTGTCATAGCAAAGACATAACATGTCTACCAACATAACATGCCCACCACCCTCAGCGCTGACACACCGCACCCACCGGGAGCTTATGTAGCCTAACACCCATTTTGGTGCTGAGTATGAGGTATTTGACTTGGCCTGTGTGTCTGTGGACGTTTGTGGCATAATAAATAATATTGTAAAAAATTGTCAAAAAATATGTATATGCATATATGTATGTATGTGTGTATATGCATATATTTTATTTATAAAACGTCAGGAATTGTGCTCGGTGCCCATTCACATCGCTCATTTGCCCTTTTTTGGGCTCGAAGCATTTCAATTACGCACGAGTTGGCAGCACTTATGCGCTTTTTGGTCAGCTAGAATAGTGAAAGTTGCCATTTTTGTTGTTTTTCCTTATAACTATTAAATTTTTTTCACTAAAATAATGCATGGGAACTTGTAGTTGCAACCAGTAATGTCGATAATTCCATTTGAGGTCAACAATAAATTAATTTAAAAAGAAATATTTATGGCTGTTGGTTTACGCCCTGCAATTAAAATGCTAAATGTGACCATATGGCCAAGATGTGATAACTATAAATACGCCCATAAATATGCATTTTTCACTACTTGTGTTTAAGGTATGGAAAACAGTGCTGTTAGCTAGCAATTAAATCTTCGACATTTGTTGTTGACATTTCTTATGATTTATCTGTCACATGTTTAGTTGCGAGTCATAAATAAAATTATCAAAACAGCAACACATTAAAACAAAAGCAACAAGTCGAATATTTCCTTTTTCCAAAAATATTTCAGTTTCACTTGCATCTCTGTCATAATTTTCAAAAATTTTCATTTATTTCCTCATCCTTGCTTTACAGCTCCTCCTCATCACTGTTGCTTGTCAGCCCATTTAATTTCGGTTTTCATTCATCTGCTTGCATTTTCATCAATAGTCAACCTTGAAAATTTCATTTCGATTTTCACCCGAGGTTTCGGCTGTTACTACCAACACTGGCTGACAGTGACATTGCCATTGCCACAGGAATTTCCTCAATACTCATTTATTATTTGGCAGTGTTCTCACATGCACAGTGGGTACTTTGGCAAAATCTATTTGACAAACCTTCAAAATGCTGCATAAATAATTGAAAAGTACTTGCACTTACTTGTAGTGTGTAGAAATTGACTGCGTAAATACCCTTTAGGAACTTTTATAAATCTTAAAGAGATTCAGTTTTATGGAGAGCGAGCTTAAATTGGTATTATTGAGTAAAGTCGATGGGTTAAAGCAAGGATATTATATTTGATGCGAATTAAGGCGGTCGGGTTAGGTTAGATGGCTGATCAAAGATCGCACATGGGCTGCTATAAGTAATCCTTTGGGAAGCCATAGAAAAGAAGAACTCCAGTATTAGAACTTATAACTTATAACGCTTAGTAGACAATACTAATTGCAAAGGCGTTTAATTTGCACTACCACCAGTTCGGTAAGATATCTGAAGGTATGCGCCCACAAAAGTTTAAGTCTTGTCCTCACAAACGCGGGCAGTTAAGAAGAGATTTGTTGTTTCCACCTCATCTTCTTCTATACAGCTTCGAGGGAAATTCCCAACCTTACTGCGCGGTCAATGTCCTGGTAAAAGCCCCACAACTAGGAAGAGGCTAGTTTTACTGAGGGCAAAAAGATAAGTAGTTCTATTCGTATCGATCTTGAGGGAAAAGGCTTTTGCGACAGCGCATGTACGGATGGTTGTCCAGCGCTGATCAAACTTCCGCGAAGCCCAGCTTCTCCCTCAAGCCTTAACCAATTCGTAAAGAAGCTAACTGCCTGTCCTCAAACGGCTTCCTCCCACCCACAACGCACTCGTCGGTATACGGGCAGAGAAGGAGCCGCCGGAGTTCGGTGTTTCCATGATTCGGCGACTCCATGATCCAAGTGATCCGGTTTGAAGTCAAAACGTGTGAGGATATCCGAGTGTTCAGATGCGTGTTCGTTTAAGAAACCAGATTCTCTGAGTCACATCAACCACCTTGAAGGGGTATTAAATGTATAAATGAAATTAAAGTTTATCTTCAAATTTTTTTTTCCCCCTTCAGAAGTCACTTAAAATGTTTCGCTTTAGTCAATTGCATAAATTGCATAACATGGTTCTTTTCCTACAGGGTATTTTATCTCACTTGCCTATTTGAACAGTTGTGTTGGTTTTCTCTTTCGAGTGTTATTGCCAGCAATCGTCTTTGTGGTTATTTTATTTAGCTTAAATTGAAGTTACTGCTCTGGAAATTCTATATAATAGACCAACTTGCACAATATATTAGAAGTCAAGTGACTGAGTGATAGGCTAATATGACATACAGATGTGAATATGATATAGGTATGTATGTATTTAAATATTCAAAGAGAATAGAAAGTGATAATAAGCGAGCATCTTACATTGGAATTTATTTATTCATGAATATCTATTCTGCCTTTTCAAAGTAATCACCTCAGATATACATATATATATATATATATATATGTTTAGTTCCTCAGCTATTTCTCTAATGCGATTTGCCAGTTTATTGTTCCATCGACTGCGGCTATCCGAGGCTGCTTTTTGCCTTTCATTGAGAGTGTTTTTTACACGGTACATATATACCAGAGCACAACCCTTCTCAATTCATCTCGCCTTCAAACGCATGGTTTTTGGCTACCAAATAATTAAAGAATTGAATAGCGCTCAGAGAGTGCATGTAGCTCTGGAAAGTTCAATAATTCGCAATGATTTTTATACAAATATCGTATAATTATTATTATTCTCACACATTATGTTAGTTCGTACGAAAGCTTGGGTACTTCTGTTCTTCCTTCTATTCCGATAGATCTTTGAAATTGGTATAAGGTATCATGCTTTATCTAAACCGACTTTTTAACTTCTTTATACAAGATCAAACATTTTCATATGAATTACAGAAAAAAATATCGATATTAAACTCATCGATAAAAAATTATGGATATTAAAGTTATCGACAAATTTTAAGAACTGTTGATATTCCAGCCTAAATCTACATTAAGAATTTCTACACAAGTTATTGTTAGTTAGTCCTGGTTAGTATGAGCACAAAATAAACACTTAAGGGGTTAGGGGGTTTGAAAATTTCCAAAAATCGATTTTTTTTTTTCTGTTTGATTTATTAAATTCTACAATATCTCTAGAATATAGTTCTAAATTTTAAAGTTTATCTGAGTAATAATTTCGGAGATACAGCCTTGGGAACTTGTGCACTCAAGGCTAGCTGCGCTAAGTGCCCTCCTTAAACGCGTTTTTCTCGAAACTGTGTTTTTGAAGTCGGTGGTCACGATTTCTCGAAAAGTTATCGACCGATTTAGTTCGTAGTGTGTACACTTTTTTAAATAATATTATCTAGTTATTGAACGAAGGATTTTTTCTTCTTTCGTTGCAACTTATTTTTCTGACCAAAAAATGCCGAAAATTTTACCAAAAATGAGATTTTTTGTTCAAAGTCMGAGAAAAGAAGGACAATTTTAATATTTTTTTATTTCCTACGTTCAAAAACGAGATTTAGATATGTACTAACAGAATATGCTTAGTTTTTTAATTTTATATGAACCAATAATAAGTCATGCTGTCCACGGCGAGAGCACTTTTTTGAGAGACACCCAGGGAAATGCGGTCTCAACGGCGGAATTTTCAACATTTTTGTGTCGAAATTTCAGGAGATATTGTTCGAATATATACCTTTGATATAACAAATTATATTTTTCAAATATATAATATGATTGCTTGCATTAAAAAAAATCGTAAAAATACCTTTTTTTTTTGTACCTCTGAAACCCACCTAACCCCTTAAAGGAACAAATTGGTTTTTAGAATATTTAGATACTTCATATGAGTAATTTAATAGTTTCTACAGACTTCGTCGCGAGAAATTTTATTGTAGTTCAATATAATTCAAAATAAAACAAAAATTGCATATTTGTCTTTCAGAGCGCCCATCTTCTAAACTACTCTTATCAATTCCCCGCAGTGTCTGTAGACGATAAGTGGCACACATTTTGTCAATATTTGATTAAAAAGAAAGTTATCATTTTTATAAATATTTAGTTTTAATTGGTTATTTTCCGTTGCTCAGTAATTACGTAGTGAGTCATAAATCTCAAGTACTTACAGAAATGCGATGACAATCGTCTTACAAACATACTTACATCTGTTTAGTCTGATGTAGTAAACAGAAAGGAAAGCCTGACAAATTTTGAACATAAAATGATGAATATTTTTTCTGTAATTAATTGGTGTAATACTCATCTTTTTATTCTGCTCTTTGTTCTTTTAGCTTCCTTCATAAATGATGGCTTCCAACTAAGAAATATTTCTACGGAAACAAAGAGGATTCAGTGGAGTCACTGACGCCAACGCGTTGTTAATTAGTCAAATTATAAGTAAATATACAAGCAACTGCCAAAAAATTGTGGAGAACAGTAAAAAAGGAATAACGCGAGGACGCTGCAGAAAACAAAGTTCACTTGAGAAGTAATAAGTACGTGGAATATAAGCCGAAAAAGAAACTACGCACTCAGCATATGTTCCACAATCACAAGCAGTCGATCGAGGACAACAACACTACCTGGAAACACCTTTCATGAAATGACACAGCTGTTATAATTAGCAGTGACACAAACCAGAGCACACGTTCCAACATTGTCGATACGGCAGTGCACACAACATAGTCTTAAATAGCGCAGTGTTTTCAACGCGAGGTTCGTGTATTGTACATGCTGCTTGTGGAACATCGCACTGTCAACACACGATCGTATAAGAGATCACGGTATAAGTTCCAAACAGCAAAAACGTAGTGAAGAGCGTAAAGTAGTAGCAATAGAGCGTCATTTAACAGAGGGGAACTGGACTAGCCATAATGGATTCTACAGATGGGCGCATTGTACGCGCTCCAGCGCGCCGTAAACGCAACGATGAGCAACTGGTCGATCGGGTGAGTACACAAATAAACAAAGTTATTTATTTATTTCTTATGCGTATGAAGATCAGGTATTGTTTAAATTATTTAATAGTGCTTGGTGGGGCTGAGAAAACTTGAAATGTTAGATCTTTTTAAGTTATCGTCAAACATTACTGTAAAAATGTGTTATTCGGAGTATTTTGAAAGAGTTTAGATAAGCTCGTTTAGAAAACTTCTGCATACAGTAATTTCAGCATGAAATGCTATTAAAGCTAAAAGAAAGAGTACGAATGAGGTTGATCAATAGGTTCCGACCTTAATATGTACATTAATGAAATAAGCATCACCTATCCTTTCTTAGAGGGAAGTATTGTTATTATCTTTTCTAATATTCGCCGTGGTATTGTAACAGAACTGTTGGCTAGCTATGTATATCTTTCTTCGAGGAACTTGAGCGTTTTCTACATTATATGTTCTCAATAAAACTACGGTATTCTTCCTTGCTAATCTTTCTCATATATCCTATATGGTCTTAACCATGTATTAATCTGTATTCGAGATATATTAACCCTAATTATATTTTTTAGTTTTTGGTAACATTTTCAAAGTATGGTCTTGTCTTTATTCAACTCATACTCCATTCATGCTCTTTTTTCTAACACTTTCTTATTTTTGTGTTTTGTAACTTGACTTTTGGTGATGTTTGTAACACCGAAAAGAAACCGTCGAAGTATAAATCATAAAAGGGCGATCCATTTCGAGGTTCACTCCTTAAAAAAAAAAGAAAGAAATTATCTGCTCACCGAAGTGTTCTCGCAAGAAATCCATTGATTGATGCGATGTGTGGTAAGTGGCGCCGTCTTGTTGAAACCAAATGTTGCCGAGATCACGATCTTCAGTTTCAGCCATCAAATAGTCAGTATCATAGCACGATAATGGTCGCCATTGAACGATTGATGATTCCACGAACCCAGAAACCACACCAAACCGTCGTTTTTTCTTGATGAAATGGCAGCTCTTGAATCTCTTCAAGTTGTTCTTTGTTCCAAATGCCTGTTTACATACCCATTGAGTTAGATATGGGCCTCAACGCTGAACAAAATTTGGCTCTTTTTGGAACTTTTCAAGGGCATATAGAGCKAAAAGATGTCGCTTGGGCGGTCGAGCAGCTTCAGGTCTTGCACAAGCTGAGAAGGTTCGAATATTAGAGTGAGGTTTTTAAATATATATTATATTTTAATTCTTTTCCTGGACTATCTACCTCTACGAGCTTCAAGTAAAGACAATATTTTGTCAGCAGGTGCTACAAATCATTCGCAAAAGTCCTAATATTTCTAAAACTTTTGAATAACCACATTAGCGCCTTTATGAAAATATATTGCGCCGCAACGGCATATTTTCTACTTAAATATGCATTACAATTTATTATTTTCTATTTAATATCAATTGAAATTAATGAAGTTATAAAAAGTGTGATTAATTTTTTTAAACCGCATTTATGGCGCAGGAATAAAAAATGTTCTCTACGCGCACGCCATTTCTGGCATATGCAAAACGCCATCACCTCCACCGCGCCGCCCGCCAACAACAATGTGCGCGATTGTCTTACAGCTCAGCCTTGGTTCTGTGGCGATCGCATGCGACGCTAAGCGGTGATCACTACCAAGCTTTGGAATCGTCAGACGCTGCTGCCAACACCACAAACTGCACAATTGTCTGCGGCGATCGGCCGCATGCGAATGCCAATGCACTCTAATGAGTGTAATACGAAAAGAAATGTCGATGTAGGTGTGTCTATGTGTCAGTGCATGAGCTCATATGCAAATCTGCCGTGACACAAGGAAATCCAAAGCGGTTAGAAATGTAAACGCATTTGTGGCGTTTTTTGTTTCACATAGATTTTTCTGCGGCGTTTTTGCTGCTTCCATTCCCGCTGCATTATCGTACACCGCCGGCTTGCGTTCGCCTTAGCGTAGTCACTTTTCCATCCAATCTATCTATCGAGTCTATATCCCGTGTGTTTTGCTGGAGCTTTGATTTATCTGGGTTCGTTCTGCTCTTGTTTGTTGGTTGCTTTGTGTGCAATGTTGTTGCCTTTCATCAACAACAGATAGTTATAAAGACAGTGGCGGCGATGGCGGAATTGTCGTTGTTAGACAACTTTTTCCAACACTCACACCACCATCGAACAACAACAACAACAACACAAAAAAAACGGTGGCTTTGGCAAATAAATGGTGCGATAAAATTGCAATTGTTTACGTTTCTTGTTGTTGTTGTCGCAATTGTTTTGTTGTTGTTGTTGTTGTTATTGCAAATGTTTTGGTTGTTGTAATTGTTAATGGTGTCATTGCTGATGCTGTTGTTGTTTTTGTTGTTGTTGTAATTGTTAATGTTATTGCCCTTGTTGTTGTTATTATCGTTGTCGTTGTTGTTATTATCGTTGTCGTTGTTGTTGTTCTTGTCACTGCTATTGCCATTGTTGCTGCTTATACTATACTTATGGTTATTGTAATAGTTGTTTTTGTCATTCTCGTTGGTATTGTGGTAATGTTGTACTCGTTGTTGTCGCCATCATCATCATCATTGGCAGCGTCCCCATCATTGTCGCCGCTGTTGTCATCAATATCGCCCAGTTGCATGCCGCGTGCAACTTGCAACACTTAATGGCGATTTTCTCTTTGACAACAAGCTGAACTCAATTGTCAGCTGCAAATCCATAATACACACACACATACAACCATTCATTCGTCGTTTTTTTTTTGTTGCTGTGTTGCCGGTGAACGCAAAATCTCAAAGGTTAAACGTGTTTGGTTACGGATTTGTCTTGTTTTCAGCGGCGTTGCGTTCGACTTTCAGCCAAGAAAAATGAAAACTATGAGAGATGACTTGGTTTAATCCACAAATCAAATGTCATAAATATGGAAAAAATTTCGATCGATTGTTATATTTTATGGGGTTGAGTTAAGTTAAATTTTTTCTAAAACCAAATTCATTCATTACAAAAAATAATAATATCTGGAAATGTAAGATTAGTCAGCCAATGTATTCTGGCATAAAATTGCTTACACTCCTGATATCAGCTATTGGCAAAAAGCTCGGAATCTCATGCAAATATGTTGGGTCTTCATTTAATCATATTACCTCTAGTTCACCTAGCCGTCTAAAAGTACGAGATCCGAGGTATTTTTCTTTGATCTTGCAAAAGCTGGATATTCAAGGTGAAAGTGTTAAAATCATTCTTCTATCCCATCATCTTCCAAACATCTGATGTAGTTCGCGTCCAGTAAGATTTAGTTTTAACTCTTAAACCACTGAAAAGTGGACTTTGCTGAGGTCGAAGAGTTCACTAAATTTCTTAAAATTTACACTGAGGCAAAAGGACCGCATTGCTGCTGGTGGTTGACCAACCCTTCCCTAGGTAGTCTGACAGTGAACCATCAGAAGCCAGCGGAGCTACTACCCGTTTCCGTTCCTGTCTTACCAAATTCATCAGCCTTGCTTCCTGCAGTACCGCCGAGCCCAGGCACCGAAACCAGTCAAATCATATAGCAGCTCGCGGCTAGAGATAAGGTGTAAAGCCGATTTAGTATAGTCACCTCTCTGAAGGTGGCTTGGATCCGAACAGTCGATCTACTACTACTTTGATGGCAGCCATCTCTGCTTGGAAGTTGCGACAGGAAGCCTAAAACTAAAGCTGTTGGAAAGTTCCCAACAGGGAAGCCTAACTTTTCGCCGATTTTAAATGGGAATCACCAATTATTTTACAAATTAATCTTGCTTTCTAAGTATGATTATACTAATCCAGTCCTTTAATAATTTAAAAAGTTGGAAGATACATATTTACCCACTTAAAATACAAAAATTTCAGTGGTTTTGCAAATTCTCCAGATTATCTTATTGTTTTAAAACTTTTGAATCCCATTTACGATTTTCTCATGTCATTGTCAGTGCTTTTCCATGTATCAGATCTCCACTACTCAAAAGCATTTCCAACCAAGCAATGCGACACGCTCTTATAACCGAAGTGAGTTATTTTTAATTATTATATTATCAACTCCATTAGGCATTACAAATCTGTCTTTTGTACATTTAAAAAAAAAATGTTTCATTATTTTTGTATTATTTTTGGCCATYACTCTGAGTAAGCTGACACCGGCACCTGTTTCTCGTCACTATTGTGGGGGCGTCAACGCAGTGCTGATAAATTCAGAAAAATATAAAAAACAGATCTCGGAAAAAACTCTTTGAAAACACATTCACTTCGCGTTGGCACTCTCTCACATTTTCACGCCGCCTGCCTGGCTAACCAGCCGACTGACTGACTTCACCGGCTGGCATCGCATATCGCTGGAAATCGTCACGGTGGGCGTTGTTATAATTTCACACCGCATTGAACTTTCGTTTTCTTTGCTCGCCTTCGTACGATTTTCATTTGATTTTTTTTCTCCCTCTCTCGAGAAAATTAACGGCGAAACGGTTTTATTAAGAAACGTGCAATTTCGCTTAAATTAAAATGATACATTATATTAAACAAAAAGTGGGAGATTTTATGCCTTTGCTTTGGTTTTAATTACTTTTTCAAAAATATATAAATAAAAGAAAGTAGAGGTTAGGTGAGGTGCAGAGGGTATCTCGTAGGAGGCACACATAAAAATTGTTGATGAGTGAAGGTCATATACAATTCATAAAAGCGCCTAGATGATTACCAATGAATTTTAGTGAGATAATGTTGTATTTTATACTCTTACGTGAGATAACTTTCACCGGCATTTTTTTTATCGCTTATTTAAGGACTGCCTCAATGAAAGATAACACATTGTAGTGTCGAACAAGTTACAAACTTATCTAGAGGTTTGTGATTTCAATCGGTATCATCCAGCTTTGAACCATGACTTAAAAGATCTTTCCTAAAATGGGACAAAATGAGCTGTCACGAGCGATCAGACTATGGTCATGTTAGGTTAGGTTGAAATATCGATCTTACGAGGGATATTGCTTTGACACCATAAAACGCTGTTTCGTTGTGGTTTCTAAAAACTCCTATATACTGGGTCATAGAACCAAAAACAATTGGCATATCGCATACATTTGCTCAGGGCAAGTAGTTCTGTAGATGTCCTGCCTTCTACTCCAGGGGAAAAGGATCAAATAGTAGCACAGGAGCTAGTCATTGACCAAAAAGAATTTCGTTCTTTAAGTGCTCTTAGCTTCAGGCCGCGGAAATGATACTTCAACTATCGATCCACAAAGTAATAAATAACCTTCTCAAATTTGAATGATGACAATTAGAAAGAAGCATATAGAAAAGGAGATTGAAATCAGTTAATTCTCAAGTGTTTGAAGGTCAAGAAGAGAAACTCTATAAAATTATGATAATATGGTAATTACAAATATATGGGTAGTCGAAAAAGCTTTTTCGTATTTCCAATCAAACTTCTCTCCCAGTTTTGCCGGGTCATCAAAGATGTGTGTAGTCTAGCGTTGTTCTATATGTAGAAGCAATCGTTGGGCCAGGCTGGAACAGCTAATAGTGGATGATTCCGTTCCAATCCCACCAAACACTCAGCATACTTTCGAGACGGAAACCTGGCTTTGCGACCATTTATTGAGCTTCACCACGCTTGGATCATGATCTTTTTCGCACATTATTGTCGTATTTGATCCCCTTTCTCTCGTCTCCTGTTACCATTCGCTTCAAAAATGGTCCATTAAATTTTCTTCTTCTTGTAACCGGCCTTTTTTGAATGGTTCAAAACCGTTTGATGATGAATATTAAGCTCCTTAGCGATGTCATTGCTGCTCCTGTGACGGTCATCGTTAAAATACAGAACAATAGATTATAGTCCAGTTAGAACTATAGCGCATTTGTGATTTTTTCAGAACTTATAGGTCTTTCAAAATACCTTTCAAAAGGTTTTCAACGACAATTACCGATTCCGTGATGAGGGGTCCAGTTTTCAGCGGTCTATCCTCTCTAAAATAAAATTTTTCGTCCAATTATAGTTCTAAGTTGGTCAAATTATTGAAATAAAATGTATCATCTCTGACAAAATATATTTTTTTCTTCAAAGAAATCATATTTGAATCAATTTAGTTAGCATCAAAAATTCAAGTTCAATGCACGCCACGTTTCCCCAAACAATTAATGCAATTGCAATACCAAATAAACAATTGGTAGGTCTCTTGCTTTAAACGCAAATGCCACTTAAGCAAGAAGCAATAACTAGAAATTTAAAAAAGGGAGAAACGGCAGTGAGAGAGCGCTAGAAAGACTTTCGCAATAAACAAGCGCCGCCGAATAGTTTTGAGTGTTTGCTGAACGCACAGCTGATCGCGCACGAACCACTTACGCTTAGAAGAGCCAAACGAAGCAGCACACATTAGAGCGACTTTCAGTGGAGAAGAGCATAAAACGTTTGCCATTTATGTATGTGTGTTTGGGGAGCAACTTTCTTCAACGGCAAGCGCACGCAGCTCACTTGTTTGCTGTTCCCAGCGGCAAAAGTCAAGCCTGCTAATGAATGCGAACGCGTTACTCTGGAGAGCTGCACACTGCAAATTTCCCAGAGTACAATTTCTGTTGCGCTTGTTGTTGTTGCATTACACTTCACTCGACTCCTCTCCAGTGTTTGTTTTTGGGCTGCGGTCACAGCGCGTTCCCGCAGTTGGCGTGATCTGTGCTTGAATGAAAAGCTGCGGTGATGATGTGGAAAAAGTGTGAGCGTGACCGCATGTGTGTGTTTGTGGAGCTCTATTTCAACTGTTTCTTTTTCATTATTAGTTTTTATAATTTTATTTTAATTTTTTGTGTTTTTGTTTTTCAAACGCTCAGCGCTGCTCTTTTGTGGCGCTGTGCAGGCGAGGGAGGCATATATTTTTCGGCGCTGGAGTTTATTTGCTGCATCAGTGTTTCTGTTTTTTCAACATTTATTTTCCTATTTTCAGGTATTTTTCTGTCCGCTCACTCGAGACGATCGCGCTCTGTTGTTGTCTCCCCAACTTTTGTTGTTGTGTGTGTTGTTTTTTTTTGTACTATTGTTGTATTCCTTTACTTCGCGTTGTTGTTGTGACTGTGTCTGCTCTGCGTTCGCTTGCTCTGACTCTGGTTGGGGCTGCGGCTGCGGCTGTGGCGTTTGGTGGCACGGCTTGGCCAGCTGAATATGAGGCGCTTGTTGCCTGCTAGTCGCTGATACCAGCGATCAGTTGGCCGCCTGTGTTTGTTTGCCTCAGACTCATTTCGAATTCACACGAGTAGTGGCTGTGTACGCGCGCCGGTACTCGAATCGTTGTTCTTTGGTACTCTATTACCATACGTGGCCGTTTTTACTGATATACATATTTGCTGTGCCTAGTGCCTCCCCCACCTACAAATTGGCCGTACGTTTGTTAAAAGTTTGAAAAATCGGTAAAAAACAAGAACAACAGTGTATCAGTGATTTTTTTGCGCTGCGAATGCTTCAATGCTGGCGTACATTGTGCTGTGTAAACTGCCGAACATTTTTTTTTTTAAATATTTTGATGAAATTTAAAAATTTTACTTTGCTTATTTAAACCATTTGGGCGTTATTAAAAATTATCATCAAAAGTACGAGTATACGCGAAATATTATAAATATATATTTGCATTGGAAAAGTGTAAAAATTGAATTTTAAAGCAAACAGAAAAAAAAAACAAAAACAACACTTGCATTGCTTTTTTGTTGCATTTTTTGTTGTTGTTGCGTCTTATGCGTTTTACTATAATGAACGTTTGAACTATTTCAGTTTTTGTTGTTTCTTAATTTTTTGTTATTTTTGGTATTTTTATATTTTGGTTGTTTTTGTTATTTTTATTTTCGCGTTTTTTGCGCATTGCCTATACATTGTGTACATTGTTATTCGCTTTGTGATTTTCGCAATTTCATTATTTTTCTCCTCGCTGACAGCCGTAAATATGCAGGTGCTACTATTACTTTTTGTATTTGTTGTTGCCTCTGTTTCATACTTTGCTTCTCATGGCTTAAAATTAATGTTCTTTCTAATTCTTCCTATTTATCGCCCGTTGCAAACAATTTGCTTTGTTCCGCATTCAGGTTGTTTGTTGTCCGATTTTGTATTTTTTTTTATTGCTGTTTCTCCCTTTTGCTGTAATTTTTTCCTTGTTTTTTTTTTGTTGTTACCTTACCATTTTCTTCTAGTTCTTTTTCCATTTTTGCTGTTATTTTTCTTTTTATTGTTGTTTTCCCATTTTGTTGTTGTTATTTTACATTTTAGTTGTTGTTTCTAATTTTTTTTGTTGTTTTTCCTTTTTGCTGTTAAGTTTTCTGCAAACCTTTCCAAAGTTTTTCGCTTAAGCCGCCGTGCTGTGACTTTTATACATATTTTCCAATTTTTTGCTATTGTTGTTGTGGTTTTGTACGTTTTACAATTATTATTATGTGTCTTGCTGTTGATTTTCGCAATGACCTCGATTTTTTTATGTTAGAGTGCTTTTGTTTTGACTCTTATTGTTGTTGTTATTATTATACAACAAATGTCGTTTGATGGCTGTGCTTTTGACACCGTCACCGCCAGCGCCGCCATGTTTGTTCGATTGCTGCCAAGCGGAAAATGTGGAAAAATTTGTGTGTGTTTTAACGACCATTGCGGTTGCTGCGAATAAAGGGAGAGATGATGGCTGACAGTTATGTTTTTGAAATCTTTTTACAAAAATAATTCTTTCAAATATCCATAATAATAAATAAGAAAATGTTTGTTAGTGGAGGTGTTAAAAAATCCGAAAAAAAAAATATTTCTAAATAAGCGGCAACCCTGTATAAGTTCCTAAAATGCAAAACTTCTTTATTAAAATTTATTTACAAAACTGGCTTGTTTTAAAAAAGAAATTAAATCTATGTAACTTCGCCTCAATTTGAAGTCTCTAGACGAGAATAGTGTTTTGAGTTATATTAAAGTGATCTTGATTGAGTATCGATCGAATATTTCTCCTGAGTAAGCTGAAAAGTTTCTTAAAGACGCCAAAAAATATTAATTTTAAAACTAAATTCAAAACACTCATTTATAAACAAACGTCTTCTAAACCTGCTTGTTACAAAAAAATTAAAAATTACGTTCCTCTCATGTTAGTACCACCCTATTAATACATATGTACCTCTGCAAAATCAACGCCCGAAATACTTTATAGTCTATTGACTTCGTTGACGTTCTACATATGTTTATTTGTATTTGTCATTGACCAAAATTCTCATTAAACGCAAGAACATGTTTCCAAAAGCAGCAAACGTGCCACGTACTACAAATACGCGCTTGCAACATTGTGGACAGCAACTGGAGTGCTGAATCAGATGTTTGTAGTTTTTTTGATTTTTTTTTGGATTAAACTAAATGAATGTGTATATGTATGTATGTATGTGTGGAAAATTCAGTAGCTAGTTAAGTTTTATGAGCAAAGTATGTATATTTTTCAGTTAAAAGCATGATGCTGGCTTTCAAAGTTGAGGTTTCACCACTTTTTGGTTTGTTTAAAAAATATAAAAA
>NW_017536407.1:897380-899106 GCF_001853355.1 Bactrocera latifrons | reverse complement strand
AATGCATAATTTAAAAAAATTACTAAATTTTGTTAAGCAATTATTTCATTTAATTGTTAAGAAAAGATATTACTTAGTACTTGAAAGAAATCACACAACAGCCTCGGATGATTGTTAACTCGGCTACATCATTAAAAAGAAGTGGAAAACTATCAAAACAAATTGATTTAAAACAAATTAGTTAGTAAAATAGTAGTAAAAATAATAAAAATAAAAAAATAGTCAATGAATTATTATTCCTCTTAATTTTGATTTTAAAATTATTATTTTTTTACTTTTTTGAACAATGCAATCATTAATTTAAAAAATAATAAATTTTTATGACGCAATTATTGCTCGTTGGTGGGTTTTCACTTGATTAAGTTGTAAACTTAGCAACTGCTAAGTAACAAAGGTTAGAGAAATATGAAAACACAGCAGGCGATTGCGATTCGGTCATCAAAATCCTACAAGTACACACAAGAAAACTGATTAAAACATTCAATTTCATAGAGAAAGTGAAATTGGGAAACAAAAAAAAAAGCACAAAAGTCAAGCTAAAACAAAACCCTCAGTTTACAACCTAACGGCGAAATGTAATGAATCGATTTACCTAAGCGCATCAGCTTTTATGTACATACGTACATACATGTACATGTGCGTGTGTTTGTTTGTATGTATGTACGAAGGTCATTGCGTCTCAATAAATGATGTATGGCTTTTGATATTTTACTTATCATTTTTGCTTCAACTCTTTCCTTTTTGCAGTTTTATTTTCCCAATGTTAGTTTTCATATCTAAATGATGGCAATAAAGCGGCTAAAAAGCAAAGAAATTACTACTTATCAGCAATGATAGGTGATAAAACACACACACCACTAATGAATGCGCTTGCAATATATCTGTATACATTTTTTTTTTTTCCAATACAAAAGAATCGTTTGCATGTTTTCGAAAGTCACGAGATGAAATGGCATGCATTACATATTATAAGTGATCAATATACCGATTGCAGACATTGAAATTCAAAGCAATGTGGCAACAAACTCAGCTCATCCGTCATGATTGCTACGCTCTGCTGTTCTCAGAATATTCTTAACGTGTCCAAACTCGGTATAATTTATGATTTGACCTGCTAAACATAAAACGAGTTGTCTTTAAAACCACAGCGCATAGTTTGTACGCGTGCTTCTTCTACTCAGTAATCAATTTAGTTGTAAGCTAAGGCCACAAAGGTGAAGGAAAGCGCAAGTGTTTTCGAATTTACGCTGATAACAAAAAAACAAAATAAAGAATACTAAGTTAGAAGAGAATAAAACAAGTAATAATTCATAAATATATATAGAGAATTCCGTCATAGCGACAGACTCAAGATGAATATTTAATACGAGTATAAATATTTCAAAATGATGTAAACAAAACGACTTTCTATTTGCGTGCTAATCACATTAAGTAAAAGTGGAAGACCATAAAGTTCTCAATGTAAATATTTTCCTTTTGATTTAGCAAAATACTGCAAAAATAGTAATAAACAATTAATATTTTCTCTGAGAAGCAACTGGTTTTTATTGCGTAGTGTTTTGTTCGTCAAAATTTCGTAATTTTAGGAAGTTTAACGGAATTTCTGTTTTAAAGTTAAGGGTGTCCTAAAACATACATTTTAACAAAAGAAAATCTTTTTATAATAGTATGAGTTTTTTTTTTTAAATTCGGTTTAACTTTTTTCGTTAATTTTTATTTTATTAAT
>NW_017536407.1:888696-895359 GCF_001853355.1 Bactrocera latifrons | reverse complement strand
ACAAAAAATATTAAAAAAATTAAAGGATATTAAAAAAAATAAAGAATGTCCTAACTTTCATTTCTATCTTTTAAATTATGTTCAACATAACAGCCGTGTGATAAAAAATATATGAAGTGAAAATATAAAATTTTGAATTGTTCAGCAGATTCATTGTTGTTTACCCAAAAAATTTAAAAATAATTACAAAAAAGCAGAAGAAATATTTATTTAGCACCTCCGTTTGCGTAAATTTTATACGCAAGTCTCGTCTCTTGAGTTTCTTAAATTAGCACATTAATAACCTTAGCGCCTTTCATATTTACATTCCCATATTTATGTAGGTATGTTGAAGAAAGAAATCTTCAACTATTTAGCAGCTTCGTTGGAGTTAGTTTTGTTGATCTGCTTTAAGCTGCGATTCAGCTATTGATGCTTACCGCTCTATATCAAATATTGTTGGTACCCTCTTTACTACCGCTCTGCTCTCAGTATTCTTTGCAAATGTTGATCGTGTGATTATTCAATGAATATTATTCAATACTACGCCTCGCGTATCACATATGTATGTATATTCATTTATATATGCCTTTCTACATATGCACATCTCTACACTCAAGCCTTCTGCGCTTATCACTTTACTCTTGCGCTCCGCTTCGTTACTCTCTTCTAAGCATATTTGCGATTGTGTTTTGTTAATTTGTGTTTGTTTGTTGTTGGTATTTTTTTTTCTCCTACCTTGTCTTACCTTACGTTCTTGCCGTTCACTTGTACTTTTGCTGATTATTATTATTATTTTTCGCTTCCATTTGGCACAATTCACTATCGGCGTTCGCAGCGTAACAAGCAAATCAAGCGTGTGATGCAAAGTTTAAAAAAAAATTTTTTCAATAAAAACTAAAAATTTAATTAAAAAAGTCATAATTTTTATTTGCAATCTAAATTTGAATATAGTAAAAGCAGTGGCCGCCGCGCACCTCTCGGCGCGCGATATATTCAATTACTGATACGCCACGTTGGGGGTACTACCTACAAACCGCTATGTTTGAGCTACAAATAAAAATAATTACATACAACTGTATATGTATGTATATGTGTGTGTGTGACTAAGGTACAGCAATAACCGCAGCAACAAGCGTCGCCACTCAGTCATCACCGCGGATCGTGTCCGGCGTTAATTTCTGACTAAGATTACCTCACAGCACAATTGCAATTGGAACATGCGGCGATGTAGTGCGGCACGCAGGGGTGCATTTCACGGTTCGCGTAGTTAGAATTTACCGATTCCGACGACCGACGATTGTCTATGCTTACGGTGGTGTGCCTAATTTGTTTGTTATTGTGTTTTGCCTTTGAATATTGTTTTTTTTTTTGCGTGCCTACAGTGTTGTGGAAAAAATAGCATAGTGTGGAAATATTAAAAAAATATTATGAATTAAAAAATAAATTTAGTGAGTGATTGGGAGACAACCCATAAAACTGCGTCTCGCTACAAAGTCTGCTTTCCTGTGTGTGGCCTGGCCGCTGCCAATTCTGTAAGCCCTGCAACGCGTACTTACATACCTGACCGCCGCTGTGCCAGCAGCCAGCAGCCAGCCCACCTGACAGCCGCAAACGCCCGCTCGCTTGCGTTCGCTGCAGTCTCGCTCTTGTGTTCGTTCACTCGCCAACGCCACCACCGTTATTTGAGTGCATCGGCGGCGCGCTGCTTATCAATGCGCGCTTCAATGCCGTCAATTAAAAAAACGCCATTCAAATTTGTCGTCACCGCAATGCCAAACGCTTTTAAGTGCAACAACAGCAACAATAACAGAAATAACAATAATACAAATTGTTTATAGAAAGTCGGCGCAAAAGCCGAGAAGAGGCGCGCAAACACAAATTCATCGCTTCGCTCAACCAAGTGCAGCTCTTTTTTTATGTAAATACCATACTTATGATACATACATATGCTTTTGTATGCATCCGTGTGTGTGCTTTTTTGTAAATTAATTTTAAGTGCATAAATTGTTTTCTTGCGTTGTTGTGTGTGTTTTTCTGTTGTTGTGGTTGAAAATGCATACCCGCATACGTGCACCGTCTTTGCCGCAACTTTGCTCTGCGCATACACCACCCTCCACGCCGTGCACGCCCTGCACGCCCCCCATCTACGGCAGCGTTGGCAACTTCGCCAACTTTGGCAACTCAAGCACGACGCTGCATTCGCCGTTCTCAGCGTCGTCCATCTCGCTATCGCCTAAATTCCCAGCGAATTATGTCAGAAGCGAAAAGGTAAGTGATCATGAAGATAAAAATAAAAACTAAACAAATAAAATTAAAAAAAATTAATAAATAACAAGAATAAAATCATAATAACAAATAAATGAAGAAAATTAAATAAAAATATAAAAATAACAAAAATAAAAAATAAATAAAACAGTTTCGAAAAACAAATTAGCGGCATGAAATTTATATTTATCTCTTTATTTAAAAAAATTAATATAAGTGACATGCATAAGCCAAAACCAGATAAAAAAGCTATAAGAAAACGGAGCAAAGTAAAAATGTTCAAGATAAACAAAACTGCGTACTAAAGTTTGAAAGTATACACAATAGACAAAATTGTTATCTAGAATTATAATCTCCGGTTCTTTTTGGGTATTTTATGTTAAATTTTGTTTTATATGCTTTCCTGATAATTATTAATTTGTGTATAAGTACCCATTTGGAGGTTTACCCATTTGGAAAAACCTAGAAATTTCAAATTTAATGGCGAATGTTTTCTATCAATCAAAAGTACATTTTTTGGTATTTATTTTTTGAGGGTTATCTCTTTCAAATGTTGGCCACACCACAGATGGTCCATCCATTGAGTTCAATTTTCGATTACGCGTTGAGCATTTCGACTGTAACTGGCGAAGGACACTCATGATGTTTTGTTTCCAACGCCTGAATCGAGCGAGAATGTCCGCATAGACTTTAGACTTTACATATCCCCTCAGGAAAAGTCTAACAGTGTGATATCACACGATCTTGGTGGCCAATTCACCGGCCCAAAACGTGAAATCTTCTGTCTCACCGAAGTGCTCTTTCAATAAATCCATTGCTTGACGAGATGTGTTGTTAAAAGCAAATGTCGCCGAGATCACGGGCTTCAATTTCAGGCATCAAATAGTCGGTTATCACGGCGCGAAAACGGTTCTCACTGGTATCATTTTTGAAGAAATATGCACCGATTCCAATGGCCCACAAATCACAACAAACCTTTGCTTTTTCTGCATGAAATAGCAGCTCTTGAATCTCTTCATCCCAAATGCGGCAATTTTGCTTATTTACATACTCATTGAGCCGTAAATGGGGCTCATCGCCTAACAAAATTTGGCTCGAAAACTTCGAATCTTCTTGTAACTTTTCAAGAGCCCATTGAGCGAAGCGAGGTCGCTTAAGAAGGTCGATCGGATTTAGTTCTTGCACAAGCTGTATTTTGTATGTTTTTAGTTTAAGATCTCGACGTAATATCGCCAAGTCGTTTCATACATCAGTCCGAGTTGCTGCGAACGGCGCCGAATTAACTCTCCACTTCTTTGGCGGTATTCGTGTACGAGTATACTCTCAGCTAGGGCTGCTATATTTTCTTCACTGCGTGCTAGACGTGGTCTATTCGGTCGTAATATTATGCAATAATGAATGCTGGGTCTCAAAATGGGTGATGGTTTTGCGAATATTACGCTGAACGATATGTAAACGTTGTTCGTGTAAGTCTTTCCATTATGAAATGACAAACAACACCAAACAAAAATAAAATGACAGCTTACCACGAGTCACGCGTGATCTGTCAAAGAAAGGCCATTGAAAAGGTACTCCAAGTATAGGTACCCGTTATTTTATCTTTACAACATTGCATACGTTTTATATTTTTTTCAACACTTAGTAAAACACCTTAGTCAGTCTTTTTAAGTATTTTAAGTCCTCGTTACCTATAAAAAGTAATAACATACTCGTTATCATTTATTCTTTTAAATTTTTTTTTTATAATTTCGCACTTAAATGGTGCTTATTCAGTTTATCTTATATTTTTATCAAATCATATATTATTTATAAATGATGATGATCATTTAATAATTCTTAAGTGCTCGTTCGTTTTTTATCTGATCTATAACTTAGATGTGTTGGTATTAAATTGCTTGCTTCATAAAGTTATAACAAAGAAAGTTCAAGCGAATATAATTTTTATTCAATATTTTGAACAGTTATTTGACTGTTTGGAATTGTTTAAAAAATACTAAAACTTTATATTTAGGGCTGGTTCCAGGCATAGAAAGGTCTATACCAAAAAAAAAAAAAATCTTCAGGTCAATCGGTTCGGTAGAAAGTGAAATTTGGTAGGTATCATTTTGGAAGAGACAGTAACGAGATAAACGCCCCTAAAGTTTCAGTTCCGCCCGAACCAGTTTGAATGCTGGGTCAACAAGAAACCAACATATACAGATCTCCGAAAATAATTTGAATTTTGATAAATCCTCTACCTTAATACTCATATCATTTATTTTTAGACTAGAATACCTCCTTTAAAGACTTCGTTTAATTCCAGCACAAGTTTGCTTTTTCGTTAAATCATATTATATAAAATATTTTCAAAATCTTCCAAACCATTTTTTCTGTGGTAGTAGGATTCTTTGATTTATTACATAGTTCGAATAATTTGCCGATAATATTCCGATTGATTTACAAATTAGTCTAATTGATTTATGTTATTTCTTTGTTCTATTGGCCATGAAGAAGGCGAAGAAATTTTATGGTTTACCAAAACTTTAACTACAATTGCTTATTCTCATTATTTTCTGAACCTCTAGTCGGTTTCAATGCGTTTTTCAAACCATTGCTTTCGACTTAAAATAAACACCAGCCTACGAGCCTTCAAAGACTTCAAAGACTGTCGAGAGTTCGTTAAAGACATGCCTCGTTCTGGACGATCTTCGACCTCTTCAAATAAAAATATTAAAAAGTGAAGAATGGTGCTTGAAAATCGTCAGGCAAGTATTAGAGAGATAGAAAGAGAGCTCAACATCTTTCGCGAGTTCGTTTTAATAATTTTTGTGGATATCTTGGCTATGAAACGTCAAAATTCAATCCAAAGGTAGGAATTTACTATCTTAATCTACACCGACGGGCCTATAATTTACTGCGGGACGGGCGTACACTACGAGAATTTTGATATATCTCTGCCCATCCGTCTGTCAAACCCAGCTAGCATCTTCTAAGCGGAAGTATAAGGTATATAAAAAGACTGTGGAATTCTACTGAATAACTACGATAGCAATCAGAAAGCTACCATATACACAGATATATGCCGCCTAACCTTATAGTCGAAATATAAACTTAAACATGTTCAAAAAATATACGAACGCTTTAAGCTCACTGACAGGTCAACTCCATCTGTTCACAATTTGGGTCCCTAGTCATAGAAACATTATCGGCTAAGAAAAAGCAGACTACCATGCGAAAAATTTCGAAAAATTTGTATTGTAATGAAGTTTCTGGTAACTCCGGGAGCAAATTCGCTAACTTATATTGATAAATCGCCCCTAATCGTGTGATTTACAGCTACTGCAGAATTATTCGAAAAGTTCAAGGTGAACGCATTAGAATTAGAATTGCAGTTTCGCACGCAAATTTCATAATTTCCACGAGGCGCGCGTCGACATTGCTCGTCTCCACGCCACCTCGCAACAGCAGACACAATCGCTGATTCGCCAGCAACGGCTAAAGAATTAATGATTTACATACCTGAACACATATACATATGCACACATATTTCTGCTGGCATTCTCGTTTGCAAGCATTTGTGCGGGCTTGTTGCAAGTGGGTAAGACTGTTGCAATTAACAACACCACACCACCTTTCCTTTTCAATTTTCTCATGGAATGCAACAACATAAGTGAGCATTTAGCATTTAACTATTTATGAATATACCATACTATAGATGTATGTATGTGTGTGTGTGTGTGTAAAGTGTTGCAAGCTCTGCATGTCTGCATCACATAGAAGTACAGCAATAATTTGATTGCAGCAACAATGTAAATTTCTGGGAGGGACACTGCCGTTGCACATGCACCGACCGGCTGACTGTTAGCGCTGCCTGTGTCTGCTTTTTAGAGCAGAAACAATTTTCATTTGCAAATCTTTCGAAAATATTTTTTCCAGCGCACATTTTCCGCCTGGCTTTGCTCTTCTTGAAACCCAAAAAAAAAAACAAAACGACACACACAAAAGAAAGAGGCTTCAACGTCGCTCGCTGCCTAATCGGCTTTAAGTTTTTCGCCTTTGTTATTTTTGTTCTACTCATTTGTATATGTGTATGTGTGCTTACATATGCATATTTTTCGACTCCCCCATTGGTTTGCAGATGTTGCACGCTTCTGCCTACGGTTGGCTGTTCGTTCTCTGCTTTCTTGTTGCAATTTTTCTAGCTTGTGCATGCAGGTTTTCCCAAATACTCGCGGTCCGTACGTGATTGTGTGTGTGCTTATAATGGCGCATACATATTTTTTTCAAGCCGAATGGATAGAATAATTGCTTGCATGCACCGGCTGTTGCATGGACGTACAGTGGTCGGCGTGTGCTAAAATTTTGGTTAATTTTTTTTCTTAGAAATACAAATTACTTTTATTATTAATTTTTAACCTCTTAAAATTTTGTGTTGCT
>NW_017536407.1:850537-888414 GCF_001853355.1 Bactrocera latifrons | reverse complement strand
TTTAAAATAAAAAAATTTGATATTTGAAAAAAATTGAAATTTTAAAACAAAATTTAAATAATTCCAACGCATATTTAAATCCATTTTTTAAATCTATTTTATTCCACGCTTTTTTTTAGCAATTTCGTAGAAATTCTGCGCATTTTCACCCCCATCACCCTACTGTATATCACCACCCCAGCCATTATGTTGCTTTAATCAAAGTTGGCGCATTGCCCAGCCGTTGGAATTTCAGTTGCTTGTTATGCGCGTCTGACATGCGCTGCATTTGCGCTGCCTCCAACACATTATCATTGCCGCTACTCCTCCCAAACAATGCTCTCCTTTCAAGTGTATACCTAATTGTTATGGCATAAATCTTCGCAGCGGCCCACAGCGCCGAATGCCACTTGCCACACACAGCACTTTGCTTCCTCTGCCACAAAAGTGACTTGCACTTTTACCGCAATTCCTGCACAACTCACCCACACACACATTCGCATACATATTGTACATATGGTTGGCTTCATTATAAACCGGCTAATTTAGTTTTCCTGGCATTTCTTTGCCAATTTGACAGCGCCATGCGAAAATTGTGTGCTTCGCTGTTCTTTTTGTTTTTGTATTCACTTGACTTGTGCGCAATGAAAATGAAAGGAAAAATGCATCATTGCAATTTCCCTTTTCACATGTGAAGCAACTGCGCCCGCAAAAAAAAACACACGCGCACAATGCAGACTTCCCCACCTCCCTGCCTACCGCCTCCCGCTCGCCTTCGGCTTTACTGACTTACACACTCTTTGCGGCTGCTGCGGTGTTCAGCGTTAATTTTACGCTGCCAACGTGAGGTGAACCAGTCAGAGAGGAGTAGAGGTGCCTGCGTACCTTCGCATGAATTGTGAATATTTGCTAAAGATTGCCATCAGCTGCCAACGCTTGAGTGACTATCTTCCTGGCTCGAATGGTTGCCATTATTAGTCGGCGGCGCTCTTTCCGCCTACTCTCCTGCGGTCCCTCGTTTCGTGGCGCCCCAGTGTGTCTTTCAGCCGCCGTGGTCCCATAAAATAATTTTCATTAACTGCAAATTTGCATTATTTGCCTTTGCCGCCGACAAGCGTTTGCATTTTTTAGCCAATTACTGCAGTGCTATTGTAGTTTGGGTATTTGTTGTTGGCGTTTTGAAAACTTTTGTGATTTACAATTCCGCTGCGAACTTCGCTAGGTTGTGGTTGTTGTTGTCAAAATCAGCGTAATTCCATTCCTTTCATTTGCCATTAAAATTGCGTGCTGCGCCATGCGTCTTCAGCCACTGCTTCTTCATCGCACAACCGCTTCTTCGTTTGTTCGTCTCCACTTTTCAACTTTTGCCATCATTTTCATTTCCTTATCGCATCTATAAGCCTTTCGTCTGCCGCTCGGCATTTCGAATTAGCGCCGTTAACTTTTATTATTATTTCTTCTGTAGTTTTTTTGATTGCTTTTGTTGTTGTGTGTTGGCTATGACATCATGTCTTCGCAAGCGTTTTCGCACTTATGTGGTTACGCACTAATGCCTGCGATTACCATGTTATCAGTGCCTCCTCTCTCCACCCTGCGCCGCCACCTGCCGCGCCACTTCCTTTGCTCTTACCAAATTGCTGTTGGTGGTGTTGTTGTTGTTGTTGCCGCACCGCTGCACACCCATCGCCCACTCACTTGCTTCACCATCCATCCAACTTTGCATAGTTTTACTTATAGTTTCACATTCCACTCCGTTCGTTCGTTATGTTTTATGATTTTCACAGTTGTTCAAATATATAAGTTAAGTGGTTGTTGTTGTTTCTGTCTTTTTTTTTGTTTTATCGTAATGAGATCGTGTTTTCTTTTCACTTTTGATTTCTCAGTTTGTTGCCTCTGTATGGTATATTGTTTTATTCATGAAAGTAATAGCCGTACAAAGTATAAGCAAGCGATTTTTGATGTAGGTATAACTGTAAATTTGTTAACACGAGATATTGTTGTTACTTTAAGATACCCGCAAGGTTATGCATAGGTAGTTAAAAGCAGTAGGCTCGTAGGTGTATTAATTTTTAGGAAGTTATGTAAAGATCTTCCAAATGAAATCAGCTTATCTCTACTTGTATTTTCCTCTCCAGAAATTTAAAGACCTCTGTGTGATCCTTGATAATAGCTAGTGGGTTATAGCTAGACCACTTTAGTGCGATACTCTCTTGTGTTGCATTATATTGAATAAGTGTGTTATTGCTTTCACATGAAAATGTTCTAACAAGAGAAAATGTCGGAAAAAAGCATCTAATATACTAATGTGGAGAAAGACGTTCCATAGCTTTACAGATTTATAAGTATGATATAAGAATATTCTCCCTTAGCGCATATGTGGAACATAGTATCATAGAGCGTTTTAGGCGTAAATATGTCTTAATGGAAATAATCGATAATTTGAGAATATTTACTATCGTAGACATCCCTTACGCGGTTATAGCCGATAATTTGAGAATATTCTTCGAAAATTTGCAGTTGATCCCACACACAGTTTTGAAGATATGAGCGTATTTGTGAGATTTTTTTTAACTTGGTGCTATCTGCTTTCAAAAAAACTTTAAATTCGCTTTTCTGGAAACGATATTGAACGATCGGATTGAATATTTTAACTGCGACAAGTAATTTTCACAGGCGGACTTTACTTCATTAAGGGAATTCTGCATTAACCGAAACAGATGGTAGTCTGATTTTGCAAGGGCAGAGCTATATGGTGTATGCATCAAAACTTCCCAGCCAAGCTCTTCCAGTTTTTGCCGAGTCATCAAAGATGTGTGTGGTCTAGCTTTGTTCTGTGGAAGACGAAGCCTTTTCTTTTGATCAGTTCTGGCCGTTTTTCGAATGCTTGCTTCAATCTCATCAGTTGTTGACAGTAAAATGTAGCTTACCCCGCTTGGACCATGATCTTTTTCGCACATTATTGTCGTATTTCACTTTTCCTCTAATGTTAGCATTCGCTTCAGAAATGGTTCGGTTTCATTGACACTGACACTTGAAAGTCTCAGAACAAAAGGCTTGTCGCCATAAAGCTCATGTCTTTATTCTATGATGCTCATATTTCAACTGAACTTTTTGGATATAAAACAAACTGTCCCTTATAATAATTTTTAGAATTATTGGCTATTCAGAATAGGTTCATTTAGACTCAGTACAGGGTTTGAATAGCCAACCAGTGCTTGCATAGATTTTTTATGCCAGAAAATGAAATGTACGTTAGCACATCGGTAATGGCTGCTTGAATGTCATCATAAAATGTTAGATTCATGTTGGTTTTCAGTTTCGGAATCACAAAATTATCAATTGGTATTAGATCAGCCAAGTATAAATGATATTTGCCGACAGAAATTCGTGTTTCATCAAAAATTCGGTCACTTTTATGGTCTTCATTTTATTTATGTGAAACAAAACGTGCACAGACCTCTCCAAAATTATCAATGAAAATTCTCCAAATAGCTTTGTTCCTATTAAATTCCTCGAACAACATTCTCGTAGTAAAATTTGCATCGCTTACCAATAATATTTTTCAAATTTTCATATAATAAATACGTTGCAATCATAATGCTCCTTGAACCAAACCGCCCTAGAGATTACGTGTGTCGTTTTGTGCACTAGACTTGGGCATTTCAAAACGGTTCCGGTAGCGTTGAGGCTTTAATTTCTAATTATCATTTTAATTTTAGTAGAACAGATTTATTCCGAGCCGGTAATGCTTTTGTGAATAATCTTTCATATAACAATATCTTTTAGAGCTATGCTTATAACCCGGCAGAATCTAAAACAAATGAATTTTTAGCACATTGGTATATACTTGAAGCATAAAACAAATATTAATCATCGAAAATCGCTTTATTGATTTTCTCAAAATATTTTACATTAAGAGCATACGTTTAAACCAATTTTTGAGGTAGTTTTGCCACCCTGGTTGAGGTATGTCCAAACATGCGTACTACAAGCCTTCACCACCACCACCTCTTCATATGTCTTGCTTTATTATTCGTCTTGACTTCATCATGGGAGCTTCATCACCAAAAATTGAATTTAGTTCATCGATGCGCTGTTGCTGAGTTAATCCCATTTAACTCCATTTTTTGATCGTAATGAATATTTTAAGTTACTATAAACAACAGAAATAGTGCTTGTACCCACAACGTTTCGAATATGTATAGTATAACATCAAAGATGTCAATCTTTGAGATAAAGTTGTGAGTTGCCAGATTGTAAGACTATGGTTGCCAAATCCTGAAATATATAAGGCAATCTACGTATAAATTGCTATACGAAGTATTCTAAGCAATGATAAAATAATTTAGAGAGAACTCAAAACGTTTCATCCTTCTCAGAAAATTGTATCCTTCGCTTTGTTGTAACAACCTTATGAAGGGAAGCCAGCCTAAGAAAATCATGGAAATCTAGTTGTGAGATGTGAAAATTTTCTTCTAATACAACAGTCGAGTACTTGCGTGACGCGATCTAGAAGCTTAAATAGTTGTCTTTACTTCAACCACATTCAATGTAAGAGTTCGTTCATTAAAATGTCTATAAAATATTTCCGCGAAGTACTATGTAGTATCCAAATGTGTTTATGAATTTCGATTTGCCGCTATTTAAAGCGTTTTTTGAGTGAATTTACAAGCCTTAATGCTCAATTGCTTCGAAGAAATTTTTTGTACATTTCTCTTAACAATCATATTCTTCTTCATATTTGATGCGCCTCTTGTTAAATTGTTACGTCACACTTTCCGACACGAGTTGCATAAATAGACTACAGTTTTTACCCAGAAATCGAAAGTCTAAGCGCATTTTTCATAGCAGTAAGCATTTCTTTAACATTCACTTAATCAAGCATAACCACAAATAGTGTCAAGTGTAGCGGATTATTCGCTTGCATAACAGCTTCAACGCTCTCAACAGCATTTTTGAGATTTCCCTTTCCCAAAATCAAATGAAAATCAATTACCAAATCTCTTTGCGTGCACCAAGCGACTTGTTGTTTTTGCTTTTGTTGCACAATGCACTCGTCTGCCAACGAGCGCTGCTGCATTAAACAACTCCCACTTGAAGCACCCGAGGCAGCCGAGGCAGTCGCAAACAGTTATGCTATTTATACCAGCATTATGGCAGCGCTGGCTGACAGCAAAGCGACATTATGTCATCGTCACCTTCTCGTGCAGCAACATTGCCATCACCAAAACTGTCGCAATTACCAGTAGCGCTTAATTAGTGACAGCGCAATCAACGTTTTTGGTCGCGGCTCATTGCTTCCGCGCTGACTTCGGTTGCAGTGACAATTGTGCGAGATTTTTGGATTATGGCTGAGTGCGGTGCTTTTGGTGATGTGAGTGGAAACTGCGCCTAGGTTATCGATTCTGCATTGTGGGGAGTTGGTGAATTTTTTTAATATTTTAATTTTTAATTAAATGCAGCAAATACAGTTTGCTTTTTACCATAAACATAAATTCTGAAAAATTTCCGGTTCCCATGATTCCATAGCATAGAGTTCTTTGCTTAAACTAAAATCCAAAAACCAAACAAAAAAAAAAACAAAAAAAAAAAAAACAATCAGGTTGACCGAATTGACCAAGCGTTTCACCAAAATTTTCAATTTTGAAAAATTGGCTTTCCAAAAATCTTTCGTACATTGCGAAAAAAATTACACCTCGGTCTGGGTTAAAAAATCGAAATTATTATTAAAGATATAATTCTTACGACCATTACTTGACAAATATACATATCGAAAAAGGATGGGTTAAAATTTCCATCCGATTGGTGCAGCCTTTCGGAGAAATTTTCCGTAGATTGTTGGTAAAATTTATGCGGGTACCGAAACATATAGAATCTTTCATTTTTCCATTTTCAAAGCTGCCAACAGTGATGTGGTCCAAGAAAGTGACGTACTTCCATCCAATTACTTTGTCTTGCTTTTGTTCACCAAAAGAGAATCACTCTGTCTTAAACTTACATCTGGCAATGAACGGCTCCGAGAGGTCCTTCCCGCTTTTGATGGAGCTGATGGTTGTGCTCAAAGTCATTCTGCACAACGTATGAGTTTCACAGGGAAACCAAATTTACATAGCGCGTCGAAAAGGCAGTTCCTGTCAGTGATGTCAACAGCGAAATTGGCCGATCTGTTTGTCGAGAGTCTTTTCCTGGATTTAATGTATTGTTAAAGACAGGTCTATGAAAAATTTGCAAGGCCTAGGGCGACACAGATGAGGTCCAAGTAATTTATTTGCAAAGCCCATTGTTCCACAAAATACCGTCGAAATAACATTATATGTAATCTTAAGAAGGTTTACCCCGCGACAATTTGGATCACCCTTCTTCTGGACAGAACAGGGTACAAAGTTGCTCATAACTCCAAAATTCTTTGCCAGTTCAACTTCAAATATTGAGAGAATATTTTGAAATGTATGTATTTTCGATGAAAAAATGTTTTTTTTTTTTTTAATTCAAACGTGGATATAACCTCTTAACAGTTATCTCGAGTTTCGAAAAGTCTAAGTATTAAAAACTATTTACTGCTATAATGCTAGCAAGCCTTATGTACCAGCTGCACACTTTGTGACATAAAATATTAAATTATGAAATAAGACAATATTTCTTGCTATAATTATAGGAAAGTTTTTATAGCGAGATTTTTGATATAATTATCGGAATTTTTTTATATTATTCGATAATATTTTATGTCTGTTGAATTATGACAAGTTCAATCGTATATGGCTATAACTTTTTAACATTTATCTCGAGTTGTGAAAAGTCTATTAAGAAATATTTACTGCTATAATGCTATGTGCCCTTGTGTTTCACCTAGACACTTTATGAAAATAAATATAATATACAAAAATATTTTTCGCTATAAGTAATTATAGGAAATTTTTATAACATTCAATATTTTTTTGCTATAATTATAGGAAAGTTTTTATAGCACTCGATATTTTTTGTTATTATTATAGGAAAAAATTTATAGCATTTTATAATATTTGATATCTATTGAATTTTGTATAAATAAACTAATTTAAAAACCTTTAGTAAATTTGTTACAAGGCGCACCAATATCTACAAATTATTTCTCTTAATAATTGCTGTTCACTTTTTAACACTTTTTTAATCGAAACTCGCACTTGGGCTGTCAGCGCTAACTAACTAACTCGCAAACGTGGCATAATAAATTAAACCAGTCACCACAGTTCACGAATTCCAGAAACACAATAAAATACGGCATTTCCACAGCAGCCAGACGATTTCGATTACAGTTTCTTCGCGATTGCCTTTTTTGAGTGTTTTGTTGTTTTTTTTTTAGTTCTTTGAATGTTTAGAGTGGAAAACTGTTGCAATATCGCGAAAGGAAACCGGACTGCCTTTGCCGGCCAAGTGAAATGGAAAGGAAATTGCGGCAACTTTCCATTTACAATTTGTTT
This sequence comes from Bactrocera latifrons, assembly GCF_001853355.1. NCBI lineage: Eukaryota > Metazoa > Arthropoda > Insecta > Diptera > Tephritidae > Bactrocera > Bactrocera latifrons. The sequence continues at coordinate 880,978 of NW_017536407.1, read as the reverse complement.
GCTGCCAGCAAATTAGAAAAAAAGTAATATACAAATATAAAACATAAAATTAAATAAAATAAAAACGTATTAATATCCTGTCTGTGTAAGTTTGACAGCTGTGCAGTGTTGCCTGCGCCTCTACCTGTCTGCAAGACTGTAAACCCGGCGCAAATTGAGTAATTGACCATCGCATGGCTGTTTAAGTAACGAATTTTCTTAATAAGTAAAAAATATTTAAACACAAACGAGGTGAGCTTTCATTAAATGGCAATTGCCGGCAATTCCACAACGAGTCGCGGCAATTGCTGTCGGTTGCGCCGAGATTATCCAATAATTACATATTAATAGTGAATCGTTTTCATTAGCCTCGCTTTCCACCTTCGGTTTAATCTTAATTTCGCTGCAACAACTTATTGCCAATTTCATACGAATTTTCGCTCGTCAACAAATCGATTCCTTGCAACTTTCTCAATTCCCGCCGCTCGCCGCACCACACGCCCCAGCGCTCGGGGAAATGCCACAAAAATTTCCTTCCGCTCCGGGCGGCAAATGTCGTTATCTGCAATATTTTTGGAGCATTTGCAATTTTGAAAATTTGAAATATGTCGAGTCAGTGTGTTTGTGTGTGTGTTGCATATTTTTATGTGCAACTTGGAATTGCTTGCAAAAATCAAATTGTATCACATCAATTTGGTCGAAAGTGCAAAATGTTGTTGGCCTCTTCAAGTTGGTGTTGTCGGCGCTCGATTTTTTTTGTAGTTGTTGCTCTAGCTATTGGTGTGTTAAGCACGTTGTAGTGGCGCTTGTTGCGCGTACAGTGGGTTTGTAAATTGCATATGGTTAGTTTAAGTTAAAAAGGTCGAACCTGGGAAGAATTTAATATAAACAGCTTAGAATGCCGGTCTGTTGTGGTCCCCATAAATACCTAAATACCGGATCATAAGATTCTCACAGATCGACATAGCTGTCCAAGTGAGATTTTTCGTGGCTACACGAGCAATTAGCATAATTAGTTTATATACCTATTTTTTCAATACAAATTTTTTTTTCAAAAAATTAATATTTTTCCAAAAATTCAAATTTTTTAAAAAATGAAAATTTTTCAAATATAAAAATATTTCAAAAATTAAAATTTTTCTAAAATTAAATTTGTTAATATGTTAATGATATTTAAACACTGTACATCATAATCTATTGCCGTTCAAGCATCACTGATGCCCCGAAGATTATTTATCTCACACACGCTGTTTGCCTGTGTGTATATGCGTTGCTTATTTTGTTTTATCATATTTTTTTCCATTCAATTTCTAAACTGACATATTGGCGTTAACGAATTTGTTTTCCATTTAACTTTCTGCAACGCAGCGACTTTTCAACTAAAGGCGTTATTGCTGTTGCTGCTTATCGATAATGACTTCATAGACATAACAAGTTTATATAAGTCGTGGATGGCCTGGAGTAACGGCAAAAAGCCATAACAATAATAACAATAACGTTAACGATAACAAAAACAATAATAAAAGTAACGATAACAAAAACAACAATAAAAACTATAGCAAAAAACAACAACATCTACTACAAATATCTAACAGCTTCATTTTTTTCACAACTTCAAATGTTTATTTGTCTGTATGCACTTTCGTTTGTCTGTCTGTTTGTATCGTAGATGCATCTAACTGTCAATTAAAAAGGCGAAAAACACTGCGCGTTGACTTGTTGAGTGGCAAATAACCGTAAAATCAAAACTTTTGAGTGCATTGCCACAAAATTGAAAATCGAAATTTATGCCGTTGTGTAAATACGAAGGCAATGCGTCTGCTCAAGACGCCACCAGTAACCACAAAAACAACAATAATAACATGAAAAACAAATGCGGCGTGCCACAGCGACAGTGAGCGGCATCGATTCAGCGCATTCAATCGACCCAATCAACACCAACGGCAGCCATTTAATTTATGATGGCAAGTCGTGCCGCGCGTCGTCGTAACCGAGTGATATTTTCAGGGCGCAAAAGTATAAGTTTTGAAATTACAAAATAAAATAATGGGGGAAAAACAAGTCTACGAAACTAATTTTTATTTGTATACCCTAAATGGGGTATATTAAATTTGTCATGAAGTTGTAATGCTCGGAGGGAAACGACGGAGGCCCCATTAAATATCTCTCAGTTTTAGAGATATCGCTCTGAAATTTTGCACACTTACTTTTCTCTCGAAGAAGCTGCTCATTTATCAGAATCGCCGATAACGGACTACTATAGCATATAGCGACCATACAAAGTGGCCAATCGAAATCAAGTTCTTGTATGGAAAACTTTTTCGTTTGACAAGGTACCTGCACGAAATTTCGCACAGATTATTACCCAAGGCAATGTTACAATCCCCGTACAAATTGTTCGGATCGGACCACTATAGCGGGCATACAAACTGACCAATTAAAATCAAGATAAAATAATTTGTATACCCATTTATGCTATAAGAAAAGTAGCTGTGAAGGGTGTATTAGCTTCAGTGCAACCGAAGTTAACATTTTTTCTTGTTCTTAATTTTATTACCTCTTGTTGCTCCACTTAGGTAAGCGCACAGTAGAACAAAAACGAATTAATAAAAACGAAAATGTCACTGTCAGTTAGCCTTACCCACAAAATGTGAAATCGTAACAACATGCAACAAGCGTACTTTTTTTTTTAATTTGAAGTTTGCTTTGTAGCGCTGCGAAACTCCGAAAAAATCGGCAGCTACACCTTCAACAGCGCAACAACAATTTATTATTATGTAGGTTACTCATACGTCTGGCGGCGCGCTGGCTTCGGTCGCCCGCCTTGTATGTGTTGAGAAAATGTCCGCGTTCATTAAATCAAACTGCCAAAGTATTTTTCTACACAATTTACCAATTTAGTGGCACGCAGCAGTATGTAGCTATGTGATTACCATGACATGCCACTACGCTGCAACACTACACCCACCAACGCGCTTGCGCCACAACACTGACGCTTTAACTGCACAGCTATGGCTCCTGGCCGCTACAACTTCACCCTCAAAAGCTATAAAAAGACCAAACGGTGGCACTCTTTGCTCCACAATTGCCACAGCATCGCTGGCAGTGTTCATTGTCTGCATCTGCATGCTTATATGGTGGTGGCATGTTGGCTGCTGACTCCTACTGTTTCACTGCGATTTTTATGCATTTCTTAGCTGACTGGCTGGCTGACCAAGACTCTATTTTGCTCTAGTCTGCATGCTCAAGACATTTATTTTCTATTGCTTTATCTTGCTGAAGCGTACAGCATGCCATTGTAGGCGCCACACAGTGACCTGTGGAAGCTAACGGTGCTTTAATTGATGTCTCAGTATTCATTATTCTAAATTTTTGAATTTTTCTAAATTGATTTATTTTTTTTTGTTATATTTTAATTTTAATATTTTATAATTTTTTTTATTTATAATATTGAATCCTAACTTTTTCAACCAAATTATTTTTTTCAACAGTTTAAAAATCTTCTTAAAAATAAAATTTTTTTTACAAAATATCTTGAAAATTATGTTTTAGTTATTTTTGATAAAACCGGTCGGGATGATCGTTACGATTTTTTGTGAAATATTTTTCTCTTTTAATAAAACCGAATAAGCTATTTTTTTGGTAATTTTCTGACCTAATTATCTCTAAAGCGCAGTTCTTTACGATCTATAAAAGAAAATTATCTGAATTGATCATCTGATGATCCGTTTTCTTCCGTCAGAGTACTTTAGTTTTGAAGATATCGACTTGAAATTGTGCACACGTTGTGTTCTCGCCAAATGTTGCTTTCTATAGGAACGTTCGATATCAGAAATCAGAAATATGTTTTTATTAATTTGGATTGCCTAATTATCCAATCCAAATAATTCTGATTGATTGATCATATGATGATCCGTTTTCATGATAGTTCTATGGGACCTGGAGTGCTTCGAACCTCCGTTCGAACCGCAAAAGGATTTCAGTTTTTGAGAAATGGATCCAAAATTGTGCGTCCTTTTCTTTATTTTTATTATCATTTATTTCGATATCTGAAACCGAATCAGAAATATTTTTCTGTATAATAAAACCAAATCATTCTGACTGACTGATCATCTGATGATCCGTCTTCATAAAAGGCAGCTCTAGGGGACTGGGAGGGCCTCACCACTATTAAATATAACTACCATACATACTGAAGGATAAATATCACATTCTTGTAAGAAAAACTTTTTTATCTAACAATTTGTCACGATGTTTGGCAAAGATCTCGCAAATCGGACCACTATGGGCTGATCTACAAACTGTTCGATTAACCTGTGAAGCGTGTTATAGCCACGGTTCAGTGAAGTTTAGGTTTATTCTTGTTTTAAATATATATTCTATAATATATGTGGCATTAGAGAAGATATGCTCCCTCCTTAAGTAGTGAAAAAAAAATTAATTTTCCATCGCCTTAAAAAATCAAACTACTCACTCACTATTTGCTTACATTATATATATCCTCATTAACTTGTTTTCACAGACAGCAGTTTCCTTCCCACTGTATATTATAAAAATCAGTGTTATTTATACTCTTTGTTGCCAGCAATGGACTTACCATTGCTCCCGATAAATGCCTTGCCTTTCCCGCCGCAACCGCCACCTGCAACTGCTTTATCTCAATTCATTTTAAGTGTATCTTATAGCATTTAGCTTTCCCGCTGTGTGCTCTGTGCTCTGTCATGCTATTCACTTGGCCTTCATTGTCCGCCTGGCGTTCAGCTTTTCCTTTTTCCCGTTGCACGGCCAGCGTTCGCTGCCGCATTTGCATTTCTGCTCCTTTTTCACGTTGATAGTTGTCGAGAAAGCTGTTTGTCCGTATTGTGTGTGTTTTTTTCCTTTGTCGACCCGTGGAAAGTGAAGAAAATGCCAGAAAAAAATTTCAATAACGCGAAGACTTTCCTTTTACTTTCAATTTATCCGCTTTTCTTCGGAATTTTTTTTGGGCGAACATTTTTTAAATTTTTTTTTAAATTTTTTTTATATTTTTTTGTGTATTCTTATTATTTTTCAATTTTATTTCTAGTTTTTGTAATTTTTTAAAGATTTTCTTTTCACTGCGCAGCAAGTAACATCACTGGTTTCACTATCATCTTCCACCGTTAGCGGCGTGTTCCTTTTATTTACGCCCACTATCACTACAGTTGGCCGAAAGAGGAGCAATTTGGGAACCAACTTCGGCGTATACAATTTCAAATAACTGCAAAAACTTTGTTGTTGTAGGTATATGCATGTACAGTAATCTGGAGTTCGAGTCGAAAATCTTAGTATTTATGATTGGCGGCTGCAGCGTGTGCGCTAGCTCTATGCCCCGACGGCAATTCTTGTCGCTGTCGCTGTCGCTTTCGTTTTGCCGCAAATTTGCATTTGGCGGTCATTCGTGCATTGAAAACACACACACACACACTCACGTGCATATCTACAACCATATATTTACCTATTTACTCGCATTAGAGCACTGCGCTGACAAGGTGAACTCCCCGGTGGCACTATTAAGTATTTGCCGTTACGTCCATGTACCTCACAGTGCGAGTACTTATCTCTTGCAGACAGTCAGGAAAGTGAAATTCGCCTCTTCGCATACTTCAAAGGAAGCAAGTTTAGTTTAGCTACTTCAAAGTGAAAAGATGCTGCTTAGTTACAGTTACATTCAAGTGCTTTTCATTTACTTATTCACATACTAATATTTATCCACATATGTCTTCCTTAGGCGAGTTTGCTGCCGTTTTACTGCATGCATTTTCATATAACTTTGCTCTTATTCACTGCAATTCGTGCTCCTTTCGTTGAAATGCCATATATTTTTAACTTTTCTGGGTGGATTTATGTGTAACGCCGCTTTTTAGTTACGTTTGGGAGACGCATTTGGCAAATATTTTACTTTTGAAGTGCACAAAGACGAAGGCGTTTCTCTTTACCTGGAAATAGTCAAAGTACACTTTTTATTCCACTGAAGTGAGCGCTTTGATTACTAGCTGGAAAATTTTGAAAAATCTGTTTCCTTAACAAATTTCTAAAAGAGATCGTTGCTCAGTGAAAAAATTTCAAGCTTTGAGAGTATTACTAGCGCTTCTTCATCCTCTCTGCCTTACAACCTTTCCCCAATTTACACAGTCTACCTAAATATATTATCCTCTGCATTTACTGTTCTTTTATTCCTGGAATCTGTTGGAGTAATGTAGTGAAATTTTAGTTTTCTTTGAGCTCTGGTTAATAACTAGAAAATCTTGAGTACTATTTACCACAAAAAAGTGTGCTTTTACAAGAGCTTTGATGAATAATGCTTGGATTTTAGTTTTCGAAAACCCTTAAATAAAAAAAACAACCTTTACCAAATTATAATTCATAAGTTCTCAAATGCAATTTGTTGCCTAAAACGTAAGGTTTAAATAAAAGCTTTACAAAGTTTTTGTTGAGTTTCTTACCCATTTAACATTTTGTAAGGAACTCTAGTCAAAGCTTTTACATGAACTTTTGTTGAGTCTTATTGTAACTTTCGAAAGCCCTTAAGCTTCAAAATTTGGTTAAAATAATCCATCTGATCTCAAAAGCAACTTGCTTCCTGAAACGTAAAGTTTGAGTAAAAGCTTTCAAAGCTTTTCCTTAAGCTTCTGACTTCTAGACTTTAGTTGTATAGAGCTCTAGTCAAAGCTTTTAGGTGAGCTTTACTGAACAGTGCTTGCATTTTATTGTTGTTTCCGAAAGCTAAATTGTAATCCTTATGACATCAAAACATTTTTTTTTCCTGAAACGCAAAACTTGATTAAAAGTTGATGGTAGGTTATAAACTTTTGACTCAATGAATTGTGTAGAACTTTAGACAAAGCTTTTACATGAACTTGGCTGAACTTTTCTTGAGTTTAAATAGTTTGCGAAAGCTCTTAGCTTCACAGAAATTTTTCTAAATTATAATCCGTATGATCCCAAAAGCAAAATTTCTTCTGAAACGCAAAATTTGAATAAAAGCTGTTCATAGCTTATGAGTTTTTGACTCATTAAATTATACAGAACTCTTGACAAAGCTTTTACGTGAACTTTACTGCACAGTGCTTGGATATTATTGTAGTTTTCGAAAGTCCTTAGGCTTCAAAGAAATTTGGCCATAATCCTTGGGATCTTAGAAGCAAAATAAAGCTTGATCAAAAGCTACGAAAAGCTTGGAGGGCATAATTTTCAAACTCATGGTATTAATATAATTCTATAACTTATTGAGAAGACCCGAAAAATCTTTTCTTACTTCTAGTTGTGAACTTATCTATAACATTTCTAGATTCGACACAACTGTCTAATAACGAACCCTGACCTTAGTGACAATTCCAGCTTTAAGTCATGAAATAATAAAGTAAACTATTGCAAAACAACTTCGCATATTGCGTAGAGCATTACGAAACGATTTCCTATTTCCTCATTCTTAAACCCTAAAATCCGCACACACCTACACATAACACAGCCAACTGCTATGAGACGCCGCACATTAGCCTCGCTTAGAGGGCAGCAATTAACATTGACTTTAACGCAACGCAACGTCGTTCAGTTATACGCACTACAATATAACAACAACAACAACAAAATCAAAAAACAATAATAATATTGTAATAAAGGCAAGCAACAATTTTCACCTGCGAAGGTGACAAGACGACCATAATAATTAGACGACATGCTATTTGAAGATAATAGCGGCTTTGAAGAAGGCGAAAAGAGAGAAGTAGCAGAAGAAGAAGAACGCGGATCGGAGTGGCTTTGTGCTAATAATTAGCGGGTGTGTGGTCAAACAGGGCAAGTTGAGAGACAAAGTTTAATTGTGCAATATTCGCGAAAATATGAATGAGCTCGCGTTGAATGTGGAGGCAATGGCAGAGCACAAGCTTTAATATCAAGTTACCACGCAAGTAACGCGGTTTTTATTTTTTTTTTTTTACTATTTTATTTTTTATTTACTATTTTTTATTTGTTTTACTTTTGATTTTTGTTGTTTTATAATTTTTGTTGTTTATTGTTTTTTTGTTTGTTTTTTTTCTCTCTTATGAAGTGCTAAGTGCTTTGCCATTTCGTTTTGGCCGGCTTACTCCATTCATGTACTTTTTGATTATGAACACATGTACATATATTTCTGACTGTAGGTGTAACCGCAAACTTGCTTTTAAATGTGCCGTTTGTTTTGTCTATTTTATTGCTGTCGCTGTTGCTGCTGGTGACTGACCCCCATTTAATGGGACAACTGTTGCATTTCTGACTGACCACTCAATTATAGTTGACAGTTACTCAACGCGCTTGTGTTTGCTTTCATTTGCTGTTGTTGTTGTTGTTACAATTTTATAACACACTTTATACACTTGGCATGTACTGTTTTCATAAGTGCTTTTAATAACATACATAAATATGCCTGAATTGGGAGCATTTCAGTTTTATATGAAGAGAACAAGTATGAAAATCCCACAAGTCCTGACGTGTTACTCTGCACTAAAAGCAATAATGAAATAACAGTTAACTGTGGTCACTAATCCGGGCAAGATATCCAAAAGTGTTGCCGAAAATGTAAACATGACCAAATTAGTGCCTAAAACTAAAACTGAAAAGTGCACGTCGGAGAAGTCAATGAACCGCCGCGGTAGTGTTAGCATAATTTACAGTAGGGAGCATGAAAGTGGTTACACTACTGTTTGTGCATTTTTAGTTACACAATCTGCTCTCTCTATCTCTCTTCCTCAAATTCTTTATCTATAATGGAGTACACCAAAACTCACCCTTTGAAGTACAAAATAATTTTGTATTTATCAGATAAAAATTAACCTCGTTTCCCGGTACAAAGACCCACTATCGTCAAAAACTCTCACACTCATCCTGTGATTAAGAATAAATAATTAATTATTTAGACTTTAAAAGCTTGATTATTAGATATTAATAAAGCATTTTTTCACATTTATCGATAATTTAGAATTAATTTTATATATTATTTTACCTAAATTTTTATCGATAATTTTATAATTAAATTTATCGATTATGTTCACTAAATAATTAACGATTATTCATAAATAATTCTATCGATAACTTTCATTAAATGTTCTGTTTACAAAATTTTCAATATAGACTAAACAGTTTATGCATCTTGTCAATGATTTGAAGTTATACATATTTATCGATTATTTGGAATTAATAATTACATAATAAATCATTTCTTTTCATTTATCGATAATTTGAAATTAATTCTATAGATTATTTTACCTAAATTTTTATTGATAATTTTGAATTTATGGAATATTTTCACTAAATAATTTCGATAATTCTGAATCGATTTTATCATTTACTTACATTAAATGCTCCTTTTACAAAATTTTCCATATTATCTAAACATTTTATAATATTTTGTCAATGATTTGAAATTATACATATTTATTTATCGATTATTTGAAATTAATTGTATCGATCATTTCATGAAATGTCATGTTTACAAACTTTTCAATATGGATTACAAATTTTTTCTATCATAGTCACAATTTTAATTTAATTTGCCAATTATTTTCACAAAATATTTATTGGATATTTTAAAATTAATTTTATCTTACATTAAATGTTGTGTTGTTAATATTTGCAATATGGTTTAAATGTTTTATCGCATCTTATTTATCGATAATTTGAAATTATTAATATTTATCGAGATTTTCGAATTAATTTTATTAATTACTTTCATTACATTTATGTCAGGCTTACACATTTTTCAATATGGATTAAAATTTTTTTCTCAATATGGATACAAATTTTCGATAAGGGTTAAAAAGTGTCTATTACATTTATCGATAGTTTGAAATTGTTTTTATCGATTATTTTCATTAAATCTTCTGCTCTCAAATTTGCTCAATATGGATTAAAAAACTCCTAACCTTGTTATCGATAATCTAAAATACATGTTATCACTTATCGATTAATATCATTTAGTGGTCTCTTTAATTTTCTTAAATATGTATGTAGATTTTGTCCCATATTTATCGATAATTCGGAATTATCGCTATCGATTAATATGATTAAATCTTCCGTTTAATTTTCAATATTTGTTTTTCCAAGGTACTTCACATATACATACATAAATGTCTAGTGAAATCAGAATGCTCGCATAAAAACCAGCTGTAACAGTTGGAATGGAACATTACTTATGTACTTTTGTCGTGCTCGGCGGGAACTGAATATAACGTTGTCAACAATGCGTTTTAAACACTTCTCGCAAAAACCAAAACACATTAAAATTTTTGAACAAAACAGCTTAGACATTTCGTCATCAGTCTCGTGTGGCATTTAAGTGCCTCAGTACAAGCAACTGTCCAAATTTATTCTTTTATTTCCTAACTTCAGTGTCATTCTTAGTCGCCAGTGTAACAACTTCGTAAGCTTTCACACACTAGTGTGTTGTAATACATTTTTACCAAAGGCACACAAGTAGTGTACCTGTACTTACGAAAAGCCCAAAATCAGTTATTGCGACTTTTGGGCAACACTTTACCGTTGCTTATGCCACTATTTTGGCGTTTCGAAAATTCCTACGTGACAGCAAAAAAATTTGCATGAGCCCAAATTAGCAGCGACGACATGCGAACCGGAAAAACGTGACCAGTTTTACGCATTCAGAGTTTTATAAAATATTAAGTAAAAATTTTCGGGTTTAGAAGTCGAATTTGCATATGAAATATGTATATGCAATATATTAGACTTTGGAAAAGTTAACTCTAAAAATTTTAAGAAAAGCTATTGCCAGCTATAATAAATAATTTTATATTATTATGTTTTGTTTGTGCGCTTAACCCGCCCATAAGCCATGGTGGTCTTGAAGGCCGGTCGCCTTAGTGTGTTAACTAGACAAGCGTTTCTAATTTATGTTTTCGCCTTTTATTTCAGTTGTTCGCTTTAAATATTTTATTCTTTAAGCTTATTAACATTTTGAATTTATCATATTTGGCCTCATTAGGCATTTGCGCTCTTTATATTTGTCGTTATTTCAAATAGTCGTAGTAACCACATTCTTCGAAAAAGAATTCATTAATATTTACTTTGCATTCACATATGTTCATATGTAATGTATATATATATATAAACAGTATATAGATTTGTTTGCCTTATATGTATGTGCACTCGTATTAAATGAGCATAAAGTTTTTATGTTGCTCACAATTCATGACTGCCGTCAAGGACGTGGTGTCCTCCTACCGCCCAATGAAGCTGCGATAAACGACACGTATGCTCAGTTGAGATAGTGCTACATAAAACATATATACCTTAGTATATATATAATATACTTTAGTTTGGAGAAAATTTAGTTTTACTTTACTCCAATTAGAATATGTCGGAAATTTTGTTTGCTGATTTACTGCACTTGATGAAGGGAACTTTTACTGTTGAAAAGTTGTATTAACTGCGATGTCTTCAACCGAATTTATGGTAGTTTTTCTTATGTGCACAGCTAGGTGTAAGTATGTGAAATTGGATTAGCCTGATATTTGTTTATTTATCAATAAGGACGATATATAGATAGGGCGATAACTAGAGCAATAATTGGACTATAAGTAAGCTCATGGTAATTTTGATTGATTTCAGACCGGTTAAAACCTATGAATTAGCATAATATAATGGTATAATTTCCTTTTAATTACTAAACTTACCGCTACTAATTATTGTCTATGAAAATTATTGCCAAACTCCAAGCCAGTACGTATAACAAATGTTCCATTAATCTTTCTATTATGAGAAGTCTATTCAGAGGAATATCAATGGAATGCAGGTGTAACCATTCAAATCGAAGGGAGCAGTAATAGAAAGGATGTACCAAGATATGCAAAATATGGCAACTAATGTGCAACCTGGCTCACTCTCCCTCTCTCATGCACTGATACTATTGTGATACCAACTCTGCTCTATGTTGCGATAGTATGGTGGACAGGCGTACGGAAATCAATCTAATGAAGCCAATGGAAAAGGTTCAAAGGCTCGATGCGCTGTGCATAACGGGAGCTTAGAAAACAACTCCAACGGCGGGTCTTGAACTGCTACTAAATCTGCCACCTATAGACATCTTCGCTGAAAGCTTTACAGCAAAATCGGCGAAGGACTACTGGCTGCAGGAGAATTTATCTGTAGAACCTTTGTTGGGTAAAGGTAATTTGGCAAACACCGACCACATAATCCCACTTTTCAACTGGGAAAGAAGGTTCAAACTAAACTTAAAAGAAAAATGGTTGGCCTAAAGGTATGCTAGCTCCGCAACACTCTAAACATGTATACGGATAGCTCAAAAATGAACAATGGAGTTGGTGCGGGAATATACTGTTCATAGTTAGGCAAAGGCGACCCACACACGCCCGCAGGATAGAGTTGAAAGATCGAGAAGACTGCAGGAAATGTCTAGAACAGGGCACCGAGGAAATAATGAAACATCTCTTGTGCAATTGTCCCCCATTGGGAAGACATCGCTTTAGGCATCTGGTGTCCCCAATATATGATACACTGAGACCGCTGAGTCTGTTTACATTCGCGTCAAGCACAAATACTCCTTAGGATGACTACTGTTCTTGGATCTTACAACTGAACCAGATAGATTATCTAAAAAAAAAAAAAAAGGATCACAACAGCTCATATGTACAAATCCAGAATTTATAATTTCCCACGTAGACTTGTTTCGAAGCACCGCTATCGTATTTTTTAATCTTTCTGTCATTGACACGGCACGAGCCTTTTTAGCGATACACAAGTTGTGTGGGATCCAACATCAACATGGAATATTGGATGTATACTGATCCCACTAATGCTTAAAGTTTTGTCAATTCATGTCGAAAGTTTTAAAAACTAATTGAACGAATTATTCGATATTTAATTCCATTTTTCGGCCGAGATGAATATTTTTAGTTACTGTAAGCAACACAAAAAGCACTCGTATGTTAAAACATTCTGAGTATGAATAACAATAAATATTTTAAACTTTATTATATAGCTTTGAGTTACCGGGTTGCAACACCAGGGTGTGCCAAATTCGAAATATATAAAAAGGCGAGCTCGGTTTACGAAGTTCCACCGCTTTTCTTTACATTGTGCTCACAGCTTTATCAATCAGTATTTGCTAGTTTGAGTCCAATTAACTGGGACCAAAATATTCTTTTAAATTTTTTCTCATTTCTTGCGAATATAATATCTATATATTTAAAGTATAGTCTAAAAGCTTGTACACTTTTTAAAGTTAAATATTTTTAAATCATGGAATTTCCATAAATATATTCAAAAGCAAGCCCACTATGCAATCTGCAAAAGTACCTATGTATATATATATTTTTTTTATACTTAAATATGTATAAATAAACAGAGTCAGATTTAGTCTAGATTTGCGAACAGGTTTTCATGATTTTTATGATTTAAATTTTGTTTACCCACTTTCAAATTAATGCGACGGTTATTTGTGCCAAAAATGCCTACAAACAAGACAAGATTACAAGTGTTCTGACAAGCAGTTAAGAATTATTTATTTACTATGAATTATACGAGTATGAATAAATAAACAAAAATCCAGTTTCAAATTCATCAATTGCGCAAGAAACTGACGATGTTTGCGAAATTATATATTTTTTGAAATATTTTAATCTGTTTAATTTAATTACTTTTTTTATATTTTTTTCACAAAATTTTTTTTTTTATATATACTTTTTTGCTAAATTTCTTAAATTTTTTATTCCTTTGATTTACGTTCTTTTCATTCTCTTCATTTCAATGAGCAATTTAAATAGTTTGCCAGCGCTGAAGCTGTTGGCAGCGTGCTATTGCCATCAATGCCATAATTTCGTTGTTTGGCGGCATCTTTTGTACTGCTGAAACTTGTCAAATATTTGACAGTCGTGTGCACAGCGTTGTTGTTGTAGCGCAATTTTCATTTTTTGGAGTTTCGGTTATTAACATGCCTTGACCAAAAAGAGTCACTAATACTTTTGTATTTGCACATAAGTGAGCAGTGTAATCACAGTTTCGAGTGCGCACTTCAAAGTGTTTGGCTTAAGAACTTGTCTGCCGGAATTGGTATGCCTAAATCGTGGGCGATGACCACATTTTGTATTTTTACAAAACAAACAAAAAAAAAATATATATATATGTATATATACATTGTACATATAATTTGTATATACATATATATAATTTTTTTATTTAATTATTATTTTTTTTTAAATCAGGTAACGCTGCAAAAATCTCAACTTTGACTTATTACTGCCATTTTTCCAAACAGTTTAATTATAATTATTTTTTAAATGATTTACATTAATTATTAGCTTTTTTCAATCGCGAAATCATCGCAAGTTCCTCTTTACTTGTTTCTTACTCCATTTTTCCACTTGAGTCCTTCTCCTACATCATCACTAACCTGCCATTAGCTCTCCAACTACCGCTTAACGCGCTACTACTTTGCCATGTTTACTAAATTTCTTTAACAATTCTGCACACGTTTTTGTAATTTCTACACTTTTGGCACAGAACTGGCTAAAACTGTCAATACCTTATCGTGTTCTCGCTGATTAATGGCCTCCACTGTGTCCACTTAAATGCAAATTCGTTCAGAAAGGTAAATAACATTCTGTGCAAAGACTAGGCGTGGAATAATAGCACTGTGCCTCCTTTACCAACCAACCGTTTTTCGCTGCGTGCCCACTGAGGCATAAGATTGTGATTTACAATTCATATTACGCTCATATTTCTTATTTACGTGAGAAAATTTCTTTCGTTACTGGAAAATTCATTAAAAAATCTAAATACTGTGGGAAAGACTTCGGTAGTTTTCTGTATGTTGGTAGCTTGAGTTGGTCTTGCTGTTATATAAGAAAATAAAATATTTTAGAGAATCCGAAAAATCTTCATTCCGGTTTCAAGTTGCCATTTTTGCACCTCTCTGACTACAGCTCCATATTTCTTTAAAAAATAATTCGAATTTTTTATAAATCCGTCTGCCAATACCGAAAATAATTGTCAGAAAATTATATTATAATAGTTGTCATATAAATTCGTCTGCCGTTCCCGAAAAAGAATTTTCAGAAAATTGTGCTTGAGATAATTCGTTGTCTGAAATTCGGAATTAGCATAAAAAAATTAACCCGAAAAATACCGAAATTAAAAAAGTTTATGAAATTATATTTATAGTGAAAAATTCCGATTTCGAAATTTCGGGATTTTGAAATATTAAAAAAAAAAATTATAAATAATTGTAATAATTAAATAATTGTTCGATTTTAGTCCGAAAAAAATATTAATTCCGAAAAATTGCAATCCCGAAATTTCATGATTCCACAGATTTTTTCTTATTATTATTATAGTCTTACAATGTAGTCTCAATTCTGTTTTTTTTTACATATATATATTTAAGAGTAAAATCCGAATTATAAATAAATTCGTCTGACAGTCCCGAAAATAATAGTCAAAGAATTGTGTCTGAGATCTTTCGTAGTCTGAAATTCTAAATTAGCGATATAAAATTAGGCCCCAAAAATATCGAAATCAAACAAAAAAAAAATATTTATACATACTGTATATGATATATGGTATATTAAATTTATAGTGAAAAATCTCGATTCCGAAATTTCGGGATTTTGAAGTATTTTAGAAAATCTATATGTAAATGCACTAGAATTGTTCAAAATTGGAAAAATTGTTAATCCCGAAAAATTTTAATCTCGAAATTTCGACATTTTGAACTATTTAAAAAAATGTATATATTGTATAATTGTACTTGAGTTCGTTTAAAAAATTCCGAAATTAAAAAAAAAATGCTAATACCGAAAAATTCCGATCCCGAAATTTCGGGTTTTATTTTTAGTTTACTCCCAGTTCTGCTTTTTTTTTATTTAATATAGCTTTGTAGTATTAGTACATTATATTCAAAACTAATCTTTTCCCTTTCTTTCATTTCAGGTATGTACCATTATCATCAGTTATTAAAAGAGTGTTCATTTACGGAGCATACAAGCAAGTACATACTTTTTAATGTATCGAATTTTTAATTTTCATTTCATTTTTTGACGGAAAATCTACACTGCGATGAAATATCATCGAAGGGGCCTTAAAATATTGAATATAATTTAATTATCTATTTATATTCAAGTGTATTAGAGCTTTATATAATATCTGTATAATAGGGTGGGTAAAAAATTCGAATATTTTTTTTCGCTTGATACTTTGAAACTTATGTTCCACGACACCTCTAAGAAAGTCTCTTTCAATATGAGCTCTTTATTTCATACAGTGAATTTCCTACAAAACTATGAGCTTTCCGATTTGTAAAAAAAATTTAATTTATAAAATATATTAGCAAAAAATTTGCCTTAAAATAATCAAACTTTATCTGTTAATATCTTCTAAAGGGTTAGGTTTAGGACAAAATCATATTAGATCTCTTTGTGTACCATTTAATTACTTACACAATCTATGAAGTGAGTTATTTTTCAAGTAGTTGGTAGTGAAATTTGAAAATTTATTAATATTTATTTCAAAAGTTATCTGATAATAACAAAAAAATATATATAAAACTGTAAGGCAGTGGAAATTTTCTTTACAATAAAGAGGTCATGCTTGGAGAGATTTTTGTAGCGGTGTTTAGAAACATATTTTTCAGAGTACCAAGCGAAACTTTTTTTTTTTTACCTACCCTAATGTACATATGTACATATATACATATGTATATTTTGTATTTTTGTGCATACTTCAATACCCGTCTTTTACGTTGTACTTGCTGCTGTTGATTTTTTCTTCATTTTCTTTGTTTATTTCTCTAACACTTAGTCAATTAAGAAGCCAGCACTCTTCATGCGATGTAGTCACTTTCCTTAAGTGTATTTAATTAAATAATTAACAAGAACAATAATATTTTGCAATGTCAATGTTGGCATTGATACTCATTTGTATTATTTTTCCAAGCTCAGATATTCGCAGAAATATATATAGATATATGTATATAATATGTGCAAAAATACTTGAGACAGCGCTTAATGGTTCATGCCATTTAAAAGAGTTTCGCCTACACTGGAGCTTTATGCAAATATTTTAGAGCACACATTTTTGCACTAATTTATTTTATTGCCATTTTATTGTTTGCAGACAAGAATAAATTGTTTTATTTTTCAGTTGAAGTTTTTTAATTTATGTTTTGGTTTGAGGTGCCTACAATTTACACCTATTCATATTTGGTAAGAACTTCGTTATGTTAGGACTAGTACCATTCAGAAGTTATCATGTCCAAATTTCATAATATAGAGAGGTTTATAGTAGTATACCTGTCAGTTCGTGATATCACAAAGTGGTCTATGGTAATATGTATCTACATATATCTGCCATATTCAAAAAGCCCTAAAAACCTCCTAAACTTAATTTCAATTTAAACCCGACACATTGACTCAAACTTCTAAGTTCTCTCAATAAACCGAATTTGGAATCTCAATCCGCTCAGAACAATCTTCAATCTTCTAAGTTCTCTCAGTAAGCCAAATTTGGAATCTCAATTCGCTCAGAACAGGCGATAGTCTTAGCTGACTACTTCTGGTAAATATTAAGATTGTAATTGTAAACTTAGTTCGTATATGCTCTCAATGCAGAATCCATTTGATTTCTGCATAAATATCGACCACTTAGGACTTGCCTATTTTTCCAAAGAAGTAACTTTAACTTTAGAAACCTTTCATTATTTCTCTTAAGGTGCTCTCATATTGAGAAAATTTGCCTTAACCATATATTTTACGTCAAACTCCGCTAAATACGGATCTCTTAAATACATTTCACTGTTTTTTTTTTTTTCATTAACCCTTGGTTGCACACAAGTCTTACAGACATACTGTGCTGCTTTCTAAAAATTATACGAATATCTACTATAAATTTTATTGAATTTGGTATGCTGTATATGCTCAAAGAGTTAGCAATCACATTCCATAGATATATTTCTCTGTACTTCAAAAATCGTAATCATTATCTCATGGCAAATATATATGCCGTGGACGGTAAAAAGTGTCAAGTTTTGCAAACTAAGCATTTGAAATCAGAATCATTTTCCTTGCTCTCTTTCATTTTTCAACTTCATCACCACTTAAGCACACAGCGTACTCCCACGAGTGTCTGTCGCTTGCAAGACAGCACTCTCTCAAGACAAATCAGCGTAAATGTGACAAAAACAATTCGTGTCAAGTAGACCTTTTGTTGTTGCGCTATGCGCATTATTAATTTATGCCCCACATTGAATATAAATCTTAAACTTTGCTGCCAAAAATCCTGCACCACAACAACAACACAAAACTGCAAACAATGAACAGAGAGTGCGTAAAGTTTTCACCACAGCAACGCAGCGGGCAAGAGAGGCCGGCAAGGAAATTGAGAACAAAAGCAGTTGAAAGCTGAAGAGCCACAAGGGGTCGCTGCCGTGG
This sequence comes from Bactrocera latifrons, assembly GCF_001853355.1. NCBI lineage: Eukaryota > Metazoa > Arthropoda > Insecta > Diptera > Tephritidae > Bactrocera > Bactrocera latifrons. The sequence goes on along the minus strand of NW_017536407.1, from coordinate 862,547 downwards.
GGCTTCAAGAATTTATATTAGAGTTTATGTATGTATGTCTTCAATGTATTTGTGCGCTGTTTGAAACTTATCTCGACTTCTCTGTAAATATTGTCGCTTTTGCATGTTTTTGGCAAAAATTTGCAATGCAAACTGCGCCGAAATTGCCAGTAACTGATTTTATCACCATCTTTTTATGATTATTACTATGAGCACTGGTTTATTTGGCGAATTTTGTATACGTAAATTTTACTTAATGCATAGTTGGGACTTTTCTGAATTTTTTTTGGGAGAAAAAATTTGCAAATTTTTGGGAGGCAATAATTTTGTATATGTTGATGAACGAAAATCACATTTTTACTTGCAAAAGTAAATTTTTAATATTTTTTTCTCGTGAAATTGCTTTTACTCAAGTTAGTTGGCATTTTTTTTTTTTTTTTTTTTTTTTTTTTGCATTCGTTTTTTCTTGATTCTCATATGTCACTTTAGGCTTCATATGTTACTTTATCAGCGTTATCGCTCATTTTGAGTTTGAAAATAAATAAATACTTAAAGAACTGTCTACGAAGACTGCAAGAATGAGTAATTAACACAACTTCCTTTATTGTATTTGTCTTTTTTTTTTTTTTGCAGTTTTGATACTGTTTTTCAGATTTATTTTTACTATATTTTCTTTTCGAAGCAAAATTCTCAATATAATTTATGACGCCTCGTTTAATCAGCTCTAAGTTTGAGTGCACACAATTAAATGGCCGCAAACATATAATATTTACTTAATTTTTCCGATTTTTTGTTTTTTTTGTTTTCTTCTATATTCATCGCTTTTACAAATTGCCGCTATTTAATATTTTGACATTTCCCCAGCGGAAATCATTAAAATTAGGCACAACAGCCAACAAGTCTAGTTAACGACCACTGATGAAAGCTCATGAATGGCCCGAGCGGACACTCACACCAACAGCCATAAATTTCGGTTGAGGGCGCGTATGCCCTGGGCGCATACGTTTGTATGTGAGCGTGTTAATATGGCTGTGTTGTGCTTTACATTTGAACTTTGCCACAAATTTCAAATCCGGTGTTGAAACTTGACAATAAACATTTATCAACTTATGAATATGACCACTTTCATAACTGTTTACATATGTACATATGTATATATATAAATACATATTTGTGTTGATGATAATTTATTAGTGATTTACTGGGTAAAAGCTGTTTTAACTGTAAATAGTAAACATTAAATTTTATATTCATATTTGGTAAGTCAATAATCTTTCATGAATTATATGAACATAAAGCAACATTTATTCCCATCGCTGACAATCATAAATAATAAAATATTTATAAGTTTGGCTAATGTGCTTCGATTGATTATTGCTGACGCTTTTACTATTTTATAATTGGCTTCATATTCCAAACTATAAGTTAAATATTGGCTAGTCGAAAAAGTATTTTCGTATTTTGCCAATAAACGTGTATCTCCAGTGCTACCAATCACATTGTGTCATACCATATAATGAGAGATGAGATTTTAGGCTTCATTTACCAAAAAAAAAAAAAAACTAATAATAAATTCGGAGAAGTTGAAAAACAGTTAAAAATGAGTGAAAATAATGACGAAATTCGCTACATTTTTATATTTTTGTATTCTTATAGAAATATGTACTTCTTTTGTAAGCCATAAAAATATCTACTATTCGATTTGAAACTATATGTCTAGAACCTTTGAAAAACAACTGCAATCATCTAAAAATATAAAAGAGCTAAATACCTCTATCCATTCATATTAAGTATCTGCTTTCGCTTTGCTAAATTTTGCGAAGTAACGAATCCAACAAACAATTGGTTTAAATACTAGGCTTCCATAACCATAGTAACCAATTATACCCATTTAATGAGCTATGGGCATATTTTTTATTTTTATGATTAGTTCAATTTGAATCTTTATTCTGAGCCTCTTATGCAAATTCTTCAACCAGAGTTCGGAGTTTGAAGAAAAACTAAAATCAACTTCCTAATAAAGAGCTCTCGCGGTAAGTTCGTGTTGTCTATTTATTAATAAGTTTGATTTCCAGCATATTCCAGGGATACACAAGTTCTATTTCCTTTCACAGATCGAGACCTTCCATTGTAAATTGAAACTAAGTCTTAATATATAACGTGGAGAGGGGCGTTACTAAAGCAATTATGCTCATAATTCAGCACAATATTACCAACTTAATTTCTTAGTCTGGGGTTCTATCAGTCACAAGGACTGGTCGTTTGACAGCAGCCATTTTAAAGGTCGGAATTTCAGTGAATTCAGTGCATCATTGCCAATTGAATTATGATTATTCTGAAACTTAACATTATGAAATGGCAAATTTTACTGTACACACTGGCAAAATTTGACACAAAGTTGTCAAAATCACGTTATCCCTGTTCGTAGACGCTGTATAACGAATATAAAATCGATTTTCAGCTGCTTAAAGACCTCATTTGATTTGACTGTAAATAAGCTTTTACAACTTACAATAGTTTAAATACATTTGCCTATAAAGCCTAAGTGTAACCTAGGATCTTATACAATAAATATATGCGATTTGAATACGCTTTTTGCTTCAGTGTCTCAATCTTTGTGTTACATTATCAGGTTAGAGTATTTTTAATTGTAATTATTTATTGAAGAATTCGTTACGAACTTAAATAGTTATTTAACAGCTTAATCAGAAATATTCTAAACTCTTAGACCGAAATTCTTTTTAATGTTAAGAGTTATTGAGCAACTCACAACTTTTATCCTAAAAATTATGTATTTGATTAAACGTAAATTTTGTTTTTTCCTGCTTATTATATAATTCGCTATCGATAACTGTAGTTTGAAAAGCTCAATAGAAAATCGGAGCTTTATGTTCGTGATAGCATTTTTTTAATTTTTTATTTTTTATTAGATATTAAAGTTTTGTAATGTTGATTTTGTTATTACATATCTGCTTTTGATTTATTACTAAAGGTAACTTTAGTCCCTAAAGCTTTTGAAAACTGACGCTTTTTGCAGACGAGAGCTTTTTAAAATTTTGTCATCATCATGATTTATTTGTATGATTTATTTTTTGAGATATAATTAAATTACGATATATATTTTACTATGACGAAATTATTTAAAATTTGGAAATTCTGCTTGCATATTTTTTTAATAAGCTTCTGGGGTTTCATTAATATGTTTTTGTTTTATTTATTTGACCAAATTTTTCATGCTTTTGTTACATAAAAAGGCAATTTAACTTTGTTTGAGCAAGCGAACGTCTTAATAACTCAAAATTAATGTGGTTTGGAATTTTTATGAAGCATAGCTGATTTGGTTTAGCGGCTATTAACTATTTTACATACATACCCGTGGCGTAGCAGGCATGTGGGCTAAAAAACAAAGTTGGTAATAAGCTAGTAAACTAATCCAACGCTTGATTACTTAAACGCTGGTATATTCCCAGCGCGCTTAAGTCGCTGTTGTGTACATGTATTTTCAAATATATGTATATGTGTACTGATGTATGTRTGTTTGTGCAAAACCAAAACACCCTCTTAAAGTGCCGGAACAGCAGCGCTACCTATTAATTAAATAATCGCAAGTTGTCATAGCGATGTCAGTAGGTGCAACCGAGCACTTGTGTATATGTGCATGTTTGAGTGCCATGAAATATTGCTAACCATAAATTTTGGAGCGAAAAATTACAATAAAAAATTGCATTTTTTTTCTTTTGAGAAAAATAAGCTGTTGCACTTTGCTACATTCCTTAGCAAAAAATAGTGCTTTTCGCTTGGCAAACTACCCACACACACACCGGCGCACACTTGCCACACTGTCTGCTAATGCAAAGCAGCCCATTTATAAAATATGAGAAAATCACATAAAAAATCCGCAATTTAATTTTTCGCTGCTGAATTGCATTTGGGAGTTGCTGCTTGACAGCTGACACCTGTCATTATGCGCAACACCGAGCCGCCAACAGGCATACTCATTCAACCACACACACACAGGCTTATCTTATCTACCTACTTATGCCAGCAATATGTCTTCCTCCATTCACTTGTTCAACTCTTCGCGGGCAGCGTGTGTCATTAAGTATTACGAAATCGCGTAAAAATTTGTGCTCGAACAGCAATTTATGAATATTTCCATGCAGCCACCAAACACCTCGCCACTGCAACAAAGTGCAAGTCTACAACATCATCACACTGTCTGTCTGCACTATTAACCATTTAGTCGCTTTTCGCGCTGCCTGCCTTCGAGCGGCCTGTTTTGCTGGCTTGACGTGGGTGCACGATTTTTTCGATGCATTTTTACATTTTTTTCTCAAAATTTTGCATAACTTTTTGACTAATGACACAGCTTGGCCGCCGATTGTCGTTAAGTCACTCCTCTGCATGGCAGTTAACAGCAAATGAAATATATTAAATTTTTAAATACTGGCMGCCGCCGCCCACACGTTAACTCTACGCGCGCCGCAGTATTTGCAATCTACAAAGTTGCTCAAGTTTTCCATGCAATAATAATTAATAACTGTCACATAAAGTGCATTGATTTCATGTGGTTATTGGAAAAGTTTACAGTTGTGTGTTTGTCTTATCGGTTTTGTTGACAAAAGCTTTTTTTAAGTTATGACTTTTTGAAGTGTTTTTTTTTTTTTTTTTCATTTTATTTGTGGACTTAAATAAAGTAGTAAATTATACAAGTAGTAGCACTTAAATACAGGAGTTCCATATATTTTTTTTAAATTTGTAAATTAAAGTATATTTCATTGAACAGAGAGCTTTCTTTTATATCAAGTGTTGATTTATAATATAGTAAGCTTTAATTTTCATTAGGTTTTATTCACAGATTCTATAAATTATTAGTAAAGACATTGTCGAAGTTTTTGTGAAAAAGCTCTTTCGGGGCTTTAAAGCTTCGTGGTTTACATTTAAAGATTCCATAAATTACAATTAAACCATTATGAAAGCTCGTACTCTGAAACTTCGCTGTATATTTCCAAAGATGTGAAAGCTCATATTCTTTTAAAATTTTACGACTTCCCGGTATATTTTGAAAGATTCAATACATTACAGTGATATGTAGCCTTTGCAAAAGCTTAGTGGAAATTTAAAGATTTTCGAAACATTAAATCTTCAGTATATTTTCTGAAAACCTGCAATAAGAACGGCAAATCTAACCTTCAAATCATTAATTCTTCTCCAAACGACAAAGCTTGGTTTCATTCAAACGTTTTTGTAAATTGAATTATTATTCTCAAAAATTTTAGCTTGTACGATCATTTTATAAATAATATTCAAAATGTTGACTAATACAAATAATTAAGATTTGTTGATATTTTACAAAAGCTTTCAAATATATAAACAATAAAGCTTTATAGTGAAAGTTGTATTTGAAACTTTGACATTTGTAGCAGTTTTAATTTTGTTGTTAAAGCTTTTTGCTGAATTTACGGCATATCGCTTTCAAGCTTTCCTGAAAGCTTTCAAGCTATAAACTTCTGACTTTAATGCATGTCATATTGATAATTTATGATACATAAGTGTTTTGAATAACTTCGAAAGCTTTTTCAATGTGAAAGCTTCTGAAACTGAGCAAACGAAAATTATTGAAAGATTATAAAAGTTCTTCCGAGTTTTAACGCATAAAAATCTTTTATGCCAACTTTTAAATACACAAAATATGCAGCTGTGTCTCAAAAGCTGGATCTATAGCAACGAGGTATTGAGAGTCTTCAAAACTCATGCTGAGTTTTCGATTTGAAGGCAGAAAGATGCTTCTTTTAAAAGCTATATTTACAACTCTGTCGTTTATGGTATAACGGTTAAAGCTGTTAAGCTCTCGCGAAAAGTTCTGAGCTTTTAACTTATAGACCTTAATCTGAAAGTGATAAATTATGATACAAAACAAAAAAAATACTTCGACAGCTTTTTAAATGTGAAAGCTCTGGAAACTTAATTTAGCTAATTAAGTATTTATAAAATGGCTAAAGTGAAAGCTTTAGAGAAATAAATAGCAATAAAATATTTTCGTTTTATATCTATAATATTTGCTGTGAGCAATCACTGACATAATCATCTGTCAACTACGCTTGTAAAATTTAAGAAAATGAACATATAAAGAGTAAAATTGATTGCTTATATCATTAATACCTCAATCAAGTGTAATGTCTCCGCATATGAATTTAACAATTCAATCAATATCCCACATACATATATGCCATATTCATTAAAATCATATTAAAGTTTCATTAAAAAATTATGTCATCAAACCGAAGCTTGTCAGTAGTAGTGACAGCTTTGCGTAGCGAGCTTTCAGTTTTTCTCCTTTTTTCTGTAAAAAACACAGTTATTTGATTATAAATACAGCTTCAGCTTACATATATATATAGTAAGTATGTATGGCATATAGTATATATTTTATATAGTACTTATGCATATTTATGTAAGCAAAGATTAAATAAATAAAAATACACAAATATTTTGTAAACAAATTTAAGCTACGTGGGTGTGGAATGCAAATAGCTTTGAAGGTGTGAAATCAGTAAAAAAAAATTTATATTTACAATTTCAGTAAAAAACTATTTACAAACATACCTAGTCTTTACCTTTAGTCAACTTAGTACATATTTATTGAGAAAAGTCATCTTCCGTGAAGCGTCAATAAATTTGTCAACAAAAGTTTTAGCTGAAAGCATTCGGCAAGGGACCAAGCGCAGCGTGTGGGCTGACAATGTATGTTCAGCTATGTTAATATGTATGTGTGTAGTATTACACATTTAAAAAAAAAAATGAAAACATTATAATCGAAGGCAATCGATTAGTTGCTTAACTCTTTGACTGCTCTTGAAGCCACTCCACTCCAATCTACAAAGTTAAAGCGAAAGCTTGCCAGCAACTCCGTGGTGTCTGTCTGTCTGACAACACAGCATGTCCGCCACTTAGCCGCACTATGATTAATTGCGCTCATGTATGTTAACTCACTAGTGAGTGCGGATGTGTGTGTGTAAGTTTTCGAATTTTATCATAGATTCCCGCAGATAAAGAGGCACATATAATAAACCTATAATTTGGTGCAGTTAATTTGAGCCACCAAAGTGCTGGCGAGCAGCAGCAGCAGCAACAGCAGCCATCACATGCTGACAACAATAACGACGTGAATGCACATGAGCACACATGAACATACATGATTGCAGATATGTATACTGTATGTATACTTAGCCATGCTTACACCTTTTGCACTCACCTCCCCTGCCCCCAAGGTGAATTACGTGACTTGCATGGCGCTTTGTTGCCGCCGAAACGCCAGAAAAACATTTAGTAAAACTTTAAAATGCAAATTGTTAAACGAATCAAGCCAAGTCAGGCAAAAAAAAAAAAAAGTGGCGAATAATTTTGAAAAATTGTAATTTCAAGGAAGTCAATTGATTTGATAGAGCAGATTTGAACTTTTATGCAAAAAATCCATAAAATAACAAAAAAAAATGTTTCAAAACTAATTTTAAAAGTTTTTGTGTGTGCATGTGTGCAAGGGGCGTGTGAAAAGCGTGTTGACGCAAACAATGGTGAAGTGTGTGAAATATTGGCTGTGAGAGTGCATCCGACCATGGCGTATACGTAATGTGGTTGGGACGCTGAGGAAGTTCGTTGTTCGTTTAGTGTGTAGTTTTTTTTTTTTAGTTTTTTCTCGGATTTTAATAATGTCTGTTGGGAAAGTGCACATGAAAATATATAAGGAGTGCTAATTAAATAGTTGAACCAAGACTTTTCTGATCGTCCGTGGAAGTAACGCTAAGTTTAGTGATATTTATTTCGGAAAAGTATTCGAATTTCTCTCGCTCTCACTCTAGCAGGCTCATGTCACTCAGTTTTTAAGATATCCATGTGAGAGTTTGCACCTATAATTTTCGTACTAACAGGTTGCTTAGTTTTCGAAACGGCCGTTATTCGACAACTACAGCATATACCGGCCATACTTGTATGTAAAAGTTTTTCATTTGACGAGATATCCGCACGTAATTTGGCGTGAGTTATTATCTAGAGTAATAATGCAATATCCGAAGATTTTGTTCAGATCCATTCACTGTGGCACTGAGCTGCCATACAAACTTGAGTATCAGATATGAAAAAGTTTTTCAAGTTATTGCTTTTGGCAGTAATGTAATCTCCGAACAATTTAGTCAGTTCGGATAATTATAACGTATAGCTGTCATACAAACAGAGTGGTCGAATCAAGTTTTTGTATAGAAACCTTTTTTATTTTACAAGATATCTTCACGAAATTTGGTATAAATTCTTCAGTTCGGATCGCTAGAGCATATAGCTGCCATACAAACTGAATGCTGAAAATTAATTTTTTTGTATGAAAACATTTTTTCATTTTGTAAGATTTCTTCGCGAAATTTCGTATATATTCGCTATAGGAAATACATATATGAAGAGTACAATAGTTTGGGTTAACATTTTTTCTTATTTTTCTTTCATTTTAGCTATTTTTGTTAATATAGCATTTTATATTGCATTTGTTCATACGTGTGCCTATTTCATATATAATCTCCAGAGAATTAATTTTTTATGTCGACATGTTTGTTTCCGTTCTAACACGCCATTCAATAACCTGTTCTAAGCTTAATATTAGCAACACAATTCGTTAATGAATCAAAGTAAAAATATACCTATCTACAAATACATATATACAGCTGTGTGTATGAAGCTACAGCAAGTCTCCAAAGTTCATTTATTATTTATTACTTATTACTAAGCGTCAAACTTCCAGCGAATCTAGTCGAACAAGTAATTTGTGCAACTTGTGTCACTTTTGCGCGCTAAAGTGATTATAACAAATTAGCCATTGCCTCGCGGTGATATCACGATAATACAACAACAACAACTCCACTATAGTATTGTGTTCTATATCAAAGAACAATTTTTTTTTATCACAAACAAAAGTTGTGAAAGCCTGAAAAAATTTATTCGTGCTGTCGTCTTTTGCACAGCGTTCGCACCTGGCAGCATTACCTCATCATTCTGTGAATTTTTCGACTTTATACTCACACATTTTTTTCTACGCGTTTTTTGGCTGTCGCCTTGCTCTGCTTGAAATTAGATTTATGTGCTAGAATATACACAAACAAAGCATAAGCAAAGCCAGTTGGGAAATAAAAAACAAAAATAAAAAGTATAAATAAACGAATTATAATGTAACGTCATGGCAAATGGTCAATAGCAAAGTGCGCATGCGCACCTTAAAACGAGCATATGAAATTCGTTACGGCGACTTGTCGGCCATACAAATGGCAGCAAAAAATTTGCACTGCAATTTAATAACAAAAATTATTTATTTCATATTTCAAATGTTAAAAATCGAACAAAAGCTTTTTGGTGCAAAAATTCACATCAAAGTTGCGCTTATAAAAATGCTAAGCTATTTATCTACTACATAGTGCATACTTCAACTATAAATTGCTTGAAAATTGTTGCAGTTCGACTCTTTTGCACTGACAGACTCTTTGTCCGATCGCCTGAAAGCCGTTGATTGGCCACTCACTGCCAGTCGACAGCTTTACAAAAATCCACTTTTTATTCTGCACCTTCGTTGCTGTCATTTTCTATCGAATTTATGCATTCAAATTATTTATTGCTTATTCGTTCATAATTTGCATACATTCATAAATTTACACCAATTTTTATGTATTTCTAACGGAAATTATTGAAAGGCAATTCAATTCGTATTGACAGCGGCTAATTTTACGGTTAGGCTCAGTTTACAAGCGCGGCTTATGGAATAACAGATAAATCAAAACTTTATTATTGCTTTGCGTGCATATTTTTATAAACAATTTTACTTTATTTATTGCATGCAATTTGAGAGCTTTTTAATCTCATATTAATGATGCAACCTAAGGTCAGGAAACACCTTAGGGCAGTTGCAATTATAATAATACATTTATTTAATAGAAATTGTTGTGCAGAATTCACAGATAAATAAATATGTGATAAATGCGCAAAAAGATCAGAAGTTCTTAAAAGCTTTGCGTTCGAAATGAGTATCACATCAAGAGCTCAATTCATGTTACAAAAAGCTCGTAAAAATGTGAAAAAATGGTCAGGGACTACCTTTAAACAAATTAAGTAATAGTAATACATTTATTTAACACAAATAATTATGCACAATTCACAGACAAATACATATGCAATGCATTCACGAAAAGCTCAAAAGCTCTGAAGAGCTTGAAGTTCAAAATTATATTAAAATCAAAAGCAATAATATGTGTGCACAGTTCCCAGATAAATAACTATGTGATATATTCACAAAAAGCTCAAAAGTTCTTAAAAGCTTTGTGTTCAAAATTGCGTTCAATTCAAAAGCACTAATATAGTAATTGTGCACATTTACGGATAAGTACATATTTCGTTTATTCACAGAAAGCTCAAAAGCTCTGAAAAGCTTTGAGTTCCAAATGTGTACTACATCGAAAGCTCAAGCATCTATTTTATAAATTTTACATAAACTTCTATAATATGAAATATTAGAATCTTAACTTTTTCTTGAAAGCTAGTAAAAATTGGAAAATTGTTGCAGAAACCCATAGAATAGTGTTGACTAAACTTTCCAATTGTTTAAAAACTGGTCTTGTATAAATTGTAAAGCTTAATAAATTTGTATGTAAATTATGGCGAAAGCTCATTAGAACTTTAGGAATGGCTTAAGAAAAAACTAAGAACTGACTTGCATTCTTTAATTTAAATAACCTCAAAAGCTTTGAAACGCTTTCACATCGAAAACTCAATTATCTACTTTACAAATCTGCTGGAAACTGCATAAATATATAATTCATAATATCTTAAAATATAAATTCTTGATGATACCTGGTTAAAATATGGAAAACGTCGTATAAAAGCTTGAATGATGTTTACGACACTTTCTTAATATTTTAAAACTAGTCTAGTGTAAAATTGTAAAGATTTGTATGAGCTTTTTCTTTTGGAAGCTAACTAATGGTGAAAAGCTTATTAGAACAATACGCATGATTTTAGAAAAGAAACTGAGAACCGACTCAGCGAAATTTCAAAATTCAAAATTTTCCTTAAAGCAATTTTTAAAAATAAAGCAAAATCAAGGTTATGGAAGAAGAGAAACATTTATCATATATTGAAGTTTTAAACTACTCCTTTGACCTTTGAAGTAAAAGTTTTGTTCTTCTAAGTTTAAGATTGACTAAATGTGCGCTGCCAAACCAACATAAATGAGCGTGAAAATTCAAAAATTGACTGGTTATGATTTTTCAAAGTTCGAGAGCTTTTTCTAAACGGAGCTTGCAAAGGTTAACTACTGAAAGCTTTGTAATGTAAAAAAATAAGAGCACTTTTAATAAAATACTAATTACTTTGAGACAAAATGAAAATTTCAACTAGCTTTACTATATAGTACAAAATTTTTTTCTAATAAAAACAAGCATTTTTCACTTTGCGCACAACAACTGACAGCTGTCAGAAGCGCACAAATTGTGTAAAGCTATTTGTATTAAAAGCTCATACAACATCATTAAATGCAATTTCATAGTGTGCCTCAATTTTTTGATCGTTTCTAATTGACATTACGCGATTTTTCTACCTTATGTAAGCAACAAACAAGCAAAAACACCTCAACAGCGGTGATTGCATGCGCTAATTACAAAATTGTTATTGGCGATCGTAAATTGGTTAGCAGCCACTTGATTTAGTTGCCATAAGCAGTGCAGTGTAAAATGTTAGAAGTCATGTTTATGGGTTTGTTTATGTAAGTACCTACACATGTAAATATGTATGTGTATATGGGAGTCCAGAGCCTCACCTAAGCATGCGGCACGCCAACCTCAGCCACCCACATTCACATAAATGTCGGCTAGTAAAAATTATTTCAGTTTAGCTGCGCAGTTTTTCAATTTTTTATTTTTAAACAAATTTTTGTAATTTTTATATTTTTTTGTTGTAATTGCTGTAATTAATTTTCTTTTTTTGTAATTCTTTTTAAATTTTTTTG